>NC_134851.1:37486664-37792975 GCF_965363235.1 Mytilus galloprovincialis | reverse complement strand
AAGTCGCATCTTCGACAATTATTGTCAAATGGTACCATCAGACCATCACACAGTCCATATGCATCTAACGTGGTACTGACGTCCGACGGCTGTTTTGCCAGACTAGCTGGGGCCGTGGGACGTCAGAGCTTGTCCCATATCAAAAAGTGGATATTTGCCCACCCAAAATAGATGCGCTGCTCTGTCGCTTCTGGAGCCGACTGAGAGCCTTGGCATTATATAAATCGGGCTTCAATCTCTTCATTTTTCATTTATCTCTTCATTTATGTATGTTTCACCTACCTGCCAAACCTTTATTTTTCTATATTTTAACATTTTTCATAGAGACTCATGATTTCTCCATCTAGCCTTTCATTTTCAAAGATTATCACGTGACCACGAGAAAACAGTTCAAATGACCATAATGTAACACCTCGTTCATTTACTACGCAGGTTTCCTAAATGACCGAGAGCTTCCGATTGTTATCGTGGTCGGAACTAAATGCTTGTTACCGATCTCTTGTAAAGGAGGAGAAAAAACGTGGTTGCTTCTTAATGTTAACCATTGATCTCCTATAAAGGAGGTAACAATATAAAGATATTTGCATATTTGAGTCTCGAGGCCACGAACTCTCTCGTAACTTGACGTCCATTTGAAAGTGAAAGTCAAAAATGGAGAAATCATGGGTCTCTGTGAAAAATGTTAAAATATAGAAAAATAAAGGTTTGGCAGGTAGGTGAAACATACATAAATGAAGAGATAAATGAAAAATGAAGAGATTGAAGCCCGATTTATATAATTCCAAGGCCCTCAGTCGGCTCCAGAAGCGACAGAGCAGCGCATCTATTTTGGGTGGGCAAATATCCACTTTTTGATATGGGACAAGCTCTGACGTCCCACGGCCCCAGCTAGTCTGGCAAAACAGCCGTCGGACGTCAGAGTAATCTCGGACTATATTTAAGGGTATCCTTAAATATATCTTATCGCTTTTTCCTACCAATACTTGATACACAGAAGCTAGTTTCCTTAAAATTTTGACATCTTAAAATATTGGTTGCCACCATGGGAAAGTGAATCATTGTTGTATGAAGTGAAAAGTTCAATGAGAACAGATTTCCATATACAAATCAAACCAAATCACAACTCAAATCATTTTATTGGTGTAAAATCCAAATATTGGATTGTTACCAAGACAAACATGGCAATCATTACAAACATATGATATTTTAATTTAAACAACATTCATATTCTATAAGACCATATTTAAATGTTTTGGATGTATGTAGCAATAAGGTGTTTTTACATAATCTGTCATTCAAAGTCATAAAGAGCGACTATCGATCTGACAATATTTCAATTATATAATTATAATTTAATCTATATTAGCTCAAGTGAGCACCCCCCCCCCCCCCAAGTGGCAGTGGAAATAACAATTAATTTAGTATAGTATAGCCATGTTCAACTAGCATAACCCAGGCAACCACTATTAAGTGTGTGTTAATTGATTGTGATAATAATTAATAATTTCAAGAAAGACAACTTACTGGAAACTCCACATGACTTGTTTGATAAAGCTAATGGAGACAATTATCACATAATTGATAAAAGATTTATTATTGAGATAATAGAAGAAATTCAACTGGTATGGTTTTCTCACAAACAAAATATTATTGACTAAAGCATATGGGTTTTTTCCTTGTTGTAGGGATTAAATTTCTAAAGATAGGACCAATATTCAGTACAAACTGAACTTCTTGTCTTTAAAACAGGTTATACAAAGCAAACGTGATCATATCTTTTTGTTTATAATGTTTATAGTCATAACAATTGATGGACATTATGTTTATATACAAGTATTTACTAAAAAATATTATAAATATACAACATAAGCGAAAGAATATTAACATAAAGAAATTATTACTATTTACAATTAATTAATGAAATGCTTAATATCATATTACAGACAAAATGTACATGTATCCTCAAAAATCCTGCTAGCCAGGAACAATAAACTAAATAAGTTTAATCGTTCAAATTAGTTTAGAAACCAAATATATGAATTATGTAGTTGGAATCCTTCTAAAAACTATGAGCTAAGAAAACACATTTTAACCTTCAAACAGTATTAAAGAAATATAAATAATTTTAAATAATTAATTATTCAAATCATTACTAATCTTAAACAGTAATATAATTGTTTCCTAAAAGTATTACAAGCTTTAAATTAATATACATGTATGTTTGAAAAAAATTGATAGATATCAAAGAGATATAGCATTGTAATGGCGTGCAAGTAAAAGCTTTAAAAATGTTTTGAAACATATTCATTGAACTAAACTATATTAAAAAATTCATACACATCATTTATAGAACTTCTTTCAGATATTCATTGCCTGAATTGCGAGAAAATTTAAATCAACGTCAAATCTGACCCCCTCTTTTTTTGCATAATCTATATCTACATATACTTTTGGGAAGGTTAATATCTAAAATTTGATAAATTCAACAAGTTTATTTTGTGTTGATAATTGATGATAATTTTTATATCAGAGAGTTACACAATGGGTAGAGCAATGATCAATTCAAGAAAGATAGTAATTGAAATTTTAACATTTATTAGTATATATATAAGTAAATGAAAAGTAAAATTGCTAATTATCCAAAAATTTACAATATGCCAGCTGGAACACACCAAATTGATTTCAAGTTCATCAGAACTTCAGATCGACCTCTGTCAAAATTATTGAACCCTCCTCCCCCTCCAAAAAAAATAATCCCTACAAACCTTATTTTCAACTGGATACATTTCCTTAGCGTAACTGTTTATTACAACTTATTAGACTACTACAAAAAGGTTACTAAAATATTAAATTATATAAAAAAAAATAGAAGTTGTGTCCATTATAATACAGGTATAAAACAAAACCAAAGTCAAACATCAATAGATGCTTTTGATTTTAAAACCCCAAATACTGTAGAACAGCATACTAATTTTTAGATCTTTTAGTATATGGTGAGTAAACAAACTTCAGCTTTCCAGAAGCTATGCTAGATGAAAATTCAATGGTATAAACTGAACCTTGTTTCTTTGTATATTCAATGTCTAGTGTATCTCTTTCTGCATTGAATGAAACGACATTTCCTGAATACCAACCAACATTCCATCCATCTTTACCAACTGTTGTTCCAAGTTCATGTCTCTCCCAGAAAACCTTCACCCTAGATCCGCTTTCTTTACATTGTTCAAAACAGTTTATTTCACTCTTATGGTCATTTGAAAAGGAAACATCTCTTTTGGAATCAATTTCCTGCTGAACTGCAGAGAAGTTGTCTAACCATACACTGATTGGGTCAAATATTTTGTGCAAATTTTCCTCATTACATCCATCTAGAACTTCTATAACATTTTTTGTCACACTGGGCACAGATGAAAATTTTCTTTTTCTACGTATATGGCATCTTTCGTTATAATAACGGCGCTGATTGACAATTAAGGCAGTTGCAACTTCTTTAGATTTCCTTATTTCTTGCTGTGCATAGTTCGCTATCAAATAGGATCTCTTGTGTCTTAAAAGAAAAACTTTCAAAATTAGTTCATCTTTGGTACCAGAAAAATTCAAATTATGAAAATTTAGAACAGTTCTTAGAAATCCAATACTAAAATTTGTGATTGCGTTCATATCTGTTGGAATGTTATCCAGCTCCCCTGAATATGAATTTTTAGGTTCTGGAAATGGAATTTGTTTATTCTTTGCAATAAGCTCAACCATCTCAAGTTTATTTGAGACCTCTGATGAAGGTAGTTTTTCTTCTCTGCACATGGATTCTAGCTCAGAATTAGTCTTTTTGAATAAGTCATGATCTCTCCATAGGTCTCGACCTTGATCATCCTTCAAATGTTTTTCCATTGACTGTTTTGTTCTGTCAAACTGTTCTTTAAGTTGTGAAGGGGTAACAAATGTCAAAAGACCAAGTAGTTTAAGAATGTCTTCAGGAGGTTCAAAGCAAATAGAACTGGCATGACTTATAATTCTTGATGGCAGAAATATTGCTTCATCATCCCATTCACCATTTGCAAGATCCCGCCGGTCTTAATAGGACATATAGTGAAGCTCTGTTGTTGAAAGCCATCGTATATAGTCTGGCAAGGGTTCTCTTTCAAATCGTTGGATGCTGCTGTTTTCTAATTTAGAATATATCGCTGCCATGTAAGTTGTTAACCATGATGTTCTTCTCTTGTCATACAAAGAATTTGAAAGGTGGTTGTAGTCCTCAATATAATTTCCTTTAAATGATTCTTCTATTTTCCATTCATTACATAATTCTTTCAGTAGATGGCATTTGCTTGCAGTATATTCTTCTACACATTCATTTTTGCCTTGTTCAGAAAGTTTGAGGAAAGTGCGCATAGCCTTTTCATCATCAAAAATGTAATTGTCTTTGACTCCACGAAAGCAAAAGAAAGACTTTCCACCAAACTTAGCAGTTTTCAAACATGAAATCACTTCTTCTGCCATTTCGTCCATATTTAATATGTGTTCGCTGCTACCAGGCTTAGCTTTGGGGTATCTGAAGATTTCCTTAGTTTTGAAAGGACCATGTCGGCTGAGTGCTAAGTTTTCGGATGCATGAGGACGCTCTGCTGGGTTGTCTTTTGAGTTCAGTTTTTCAAATGAAACTTGTAAATCTTTGTCCAAATTCAAGAAGTTGACTAATCGGACCAATAACATTCTGACTAAAGAACTTGCGGGAGCTTCAGAAGGACCATTATCTACAACAAATGTCCAGTTTTTCTTCAAATTACCAGTTTCTTCATTCCTAAATAAGTTGTCTAGAGCAGGAATGGTTAACAGGTGGAACAATTCATTGAAACATCTAAATACAGTCTCTGGCTCATAAAGAGAAATGTTAATGAGTGTAACAGATTGTCCAGATCTTACAACATTCATCACTGTTAAATTTTCAGTCTCTAAGACAGAATTTGTACATAATGTTTCTAAAAATAAATGTGTCATTGGTGTGCATGCATTTGTTCTTGATTGGTCAAACTGGTGGTCCATTCTAGAAGTTTTTTTCCAACTTTTACCCATATTCTGTACTGGATCTATGTCAGCACACACTATACCCTTAGCATCTTTGGCATCAACAACATAATCGTTTTTGAATTCAGTGCTTCTTTCCAGTTGATAACTAACATTTGACCTGCAATAATGGGCATTAATTCTTTCCTCAACCATCCCAATACGTGGTAGCTTCTTTAATGAAATATTGGCATTAACATTGTGTCCTGCATGATGTCTCTTAGCTTGGTAGGTGTTAGCTTTGAAATTTTCTGTCTATGTATAGCATGTCGATAGAGCTATATTTGGAAGTTTGTCACTGCAAACTGAAAGCAGGACTTCTCTTGCCTGCGGCATTGTTAGAGCCAAATCTGGTGACCTAAATCTTGTTTCTTTTGTCAATCTGGGATGAATTTTGGAACCTTCTCCAAATGCTTGTTCAAGAACTTCAGCTAGTTGAGGAAATTTGTCCGACATCTTTTCCCTTCCAGCACCAATGGCTCTAGCTTTAAAACTGTTTGCTTTTGCTAAAGTTCTTTTGTACAGCATATGTTGTTGAATACTGGTCATATCATTCCTGACAGTCAGTAATGCTTTTCCCATATCTTTGTACTTAGCTATCTTATTTGGAATTTCATCTCTTGCCCTTTCTAAAGTCTGTTTGCATTTTGCTCCATTAAGTTTGCTGACAGCATTCACACTGTACAGTTCAATTAGAATTGCCTTAACAATTGCCTTATCTAACTGAGTGTCTGCTAAATAAATATAATTTTTAAAGTCTTCTAGAGCTGTGTGCAAATTTCGGTTTGCAGTTTCTTGAAAGTTATTTGAATTATCTATAGAATCCACAAATGACTGAATATTCCCTTTCCTGTATTCCATTATATAACCCACTTTGTTGATATAAATTTGCATAATTGGTAAAACTCTAGAAAGTGTTTCTACGACTTCAGCAGACATTTTTCTTTTGATGGATTCAGTCGGTTTATTGAGATATTGAAGTTTAGATGCTGCCAAAAGCTTACTTAGGGTTTGAGTTTTAACAAGCGGCCCATTGGTCAGTAGAAATTCACCACAAGCCACTACAACATGCATGTGAGCACGTTTCTCCTTTCTAACTTCCAATTTCAGTCTGTTTTTTAGTTTCATTGTCTCTTGTTTCACACTCTTCTGTATTTTCTCCTCTAGCTGACATCTTTCTAAATATAGTGGGGTATTTAAAGAATCCTTTTCGACTGTTGTTATTTGTCTAATATTGTCTCTTGTATGATTTTTCGCGGCCATAAGACCCATGTGCTTGTAAAACTCTTTGCTCAATCCATGGTACATATCCTCTGTCAAATTGAAATTATCTTGCTCCTCTGGAAAACAGTATGCGTATGTTATGTCCATGAAGTCATTGCCTATATCATTTGTAGAAATATCATTTTCACTTGCTTTATCCTCTATATCTCTGTTAACTCCAAGTGGGTCAATCTGAAATGTTGATGAAGAATTCATTACAAATTGTCATCTTGGGCAGAAACAAAAATTTATATGACTAACAAATTATTTTTATATAACCTATTTTCATTCAAATTGAACATTTGAACTACTTATAATAATTGTGAACATTTAGGTTTTTATTCAATTTTAAAAGCTGAATCTATATATAATTTTGGTTTGAGTGTTCCTGATGAAGTTAAATCCAGAAAAGCCCTTCGGACACATGTATTATTAAAGGTGCTGTTTTCAATTTTTGTTTCAGTAATATTTTGCATAAAAGGTAAATGCCACTGTATCATGCACAGAAATTTTTTATTTGTTAAAATTAAGTAAATTTAACATGTACATATTACAAAGTGTATGTGAAAGTCATTCAAGTGTGAAATGTAGGTCTGGATTGCCTTGTTTTTGTTGAACTTTGTTATATTAATGAAAAGAAAACCTTCCTGTATGATCATAATTTCATTGTGAGTTCTTATCATTAAAGGTTTGATTTTTATGATTGCCACAATTAATATATCAGTGGTGGATCCAGAACTTTCAAAAAGGGGGGAGGTGGCACTCTAGTCATGCTTTAGTGATTCCCTTATATAATCCACCTTATTTTTTCCCACAAAAAAAGGGGGGCCCTCAGAGCCCTTCTTGGATCCGCCTATGTATCTACCATTTTGCAACAAGAATATCAGACAAAATGTCACAATTCAGTTTTGATATTTTTTTTCTTAGAACATGACAATACCTATTCTTTAATTTTTATTTTTTTTATTTTTGAACAATTCTTCGTTATAAAACAACTTGTTGAACATAAGTCATTCTCAAAATATCAACATTGATTCAAATAATTGCTAAGAAAACAATTTGCCTGGTACTTAATTTAAATGGATTCATGGCCTATGAAAAATATCTTTGACAGGATTAAAATTTTAAAATTAAATTTTTCAAGGCTTATGAACCTTAAATCGTATACTTTTATAAAAAGAAAGTTTTCAAAAAATTTCTTAAATACATTTAAACAATTAAATGATTATAAGTAAATTGTTTGTGTCTTTTTGTCCTATCCAATTTGTGACTTGATATTCTGTTATGTTCTATCTGCTAACGTTACAAAAATATGAACACACATCTGAATTCATATTCTCAAACAAAAATGTTTTCTGTCCAGAAGTATAACAAAGTTTTTTCTTAAACGTCACATCACCGGCACCCTGATTGCAATTTAATGTATGATAAAAACTTATGATTGCATCAAAATGATCACATGTAATACTAATATATGAATGGTATATACCTTGTCTCTTTTTAAGATCTTCTTCCAATATCGTTATGCTTGGTATAGCAGAAACCTCTTCCAGTTTCCTTGCAGGACTTACAGGACTTTCTTTGCTAGTAATATTGCTTTCTTCCTTCCCAATATCTTTATTTTTTTCAGAACATTCTTTTCCTTTTAGGGACGACATCAAAAGTTCAATGAAGGATAAAAAACTTAATTCACATAGTTTTTTCACTGACCCCCTACCCCCCTCTTAACTTAATTTGGGAAAAATTGGTTGACCCATTTGACATATATTTAAATACGTCCGTTTTTCTAACGTCTTGATGGCGATACCCCTATCTTTTAACTTTGCCGGCCGGCATCTCTATAATTTGCACTCTATTAACAATGACAATATGTGTAATACATGTAGAATAACATTACATTGTCTATAAATATGCAAATTTTATGTACAAGTGTAAAACGGCAGGTAGAATGCCAGAAGTTGTCGTGCATTTCTATCCTGTTTCGAGCTTGGAAGTGCAAAAGAAATGAGACAAAGAATAGTTAAAAATTTTATATTCTTTTTATATTATATACTCCGCTACTGTCCAAACTATAAAATGAAGTATTTGGTTTAAAATCAACCATTTTGAATATCAAGAGAACAAGTCAAAATTCCCGGGCCTTATTAATTCCTTGTTGCATTGGAATCGCATTGTCAACATCATAAACAAGTCGGCTAACGGTCAGTGACAGTGAGTGTAAAAACTATATCTACGGTCAATGCAAATTGACTGTACAGTTGCATTTAAAATACATTTGAATGCATGTCAAATTATACTTTGTTAATGACATTATTAGCTTCTAAATTTAACGTTAACCCTCTTAGTGCGTAGCTAAATTTCAAAACATTGTCCAGAAACGGGTCAATTTCAGAAAAAAAATACCAAAAACAGTTAATTGTTATTCAGTCTTGTATAACAGCATGTTAACTCAAATAATTGAAGAATTACGAAACATAAAGTATAGATGTTTATTTTTTTTTTAAAAATAACTTTATTTATATGACATGACGTAACGTCAGTGACATCCCATTCAGGGGTTAAAAAAATTTGTTACAGCTAACTAGCCCAGGACTTATTGGCAGCAGGATTTTACTAGCCCTGTTGGAAGAACTGCTAGTCCATCAAAACTGACCTGCTAGCCCTAGCTATATATAGTATGCCTTAAAAATCAAGAGTTTGCTGCATAAAACAAAGTGGGTGTCCTTTGTTTTGAAGGAGACATTATACACTGTATTTAAAAAATTTTGTTGATCTGTAATTTATTCTTTTGGTGCTTAACCTAACTTACTCAGGAGCCTGTAATTCAGTGGTTGTCTTTTGTTTATGTGTAACATATTTGTTTTTCATTCATTTTTTACATAAATGAGGCCGTTAGTTTTCTCGTTTGAATTGTTTTACATTGTCATGATTGTCTTATCGGGGCCTTTTATAGCTGACTGTGCGGTATGGGCTTTGCTCATTGTTGAAGGCCGTACGGTGACCTATAGTTGTTAATGTTTGTGTCATTTTGGTCTTTTGTGGATAGTTGTCTCATTGGCAACCATACCACATCTTCTTTTTTTATATTAGTTGTTCCCACATTCAAAGCAGACTTTTTATTTGCGTGCTTGGGGCAACTAACGGCAATATTCACAGAGCATTGTCTGTTTTTTTCCTTAGCAACAGCCAACCTTGCCAGGGGAATCATTGTGTCCCAGTTCTGCCAACTTTTCAGGAAGTGAATGTGTGATTTTTTGGCCAAATTGTAAAGATCAAAGAGAAAAAAACAATAGATCAAAGGAAAATGCTGCCAAATAAGCATGAACATGTGTGAGTCTCACGCTAAAGACTTGGCAGCCCTTCTGTCCTGGACACTATAAAAAATTTTCCACGACTTTTCCCTGTCGTATTTAGCATTTTTGGGGGATGAATTTTCAGCCCGGTTACTCCTTTCATCTACCGTTTTTCGTTTTGAAACTGACGAAGTTCCTGGGGTTCCCGTACTAAAATATTAAAAAATATTTTGTTGCATGGTTTCGTGCTCAAGAGCTGTGCAACAAGACAGGTCAATACCAATCAATACCTCATACCCCCAAATACCGTTAATTGAAAATCTTGGCACGATAAGCAATGTACAATACCCCAAGCCATGGTATGAGAAATCGATATTTAAAGTACGAGAATTGCAATCAACACATGATACCAGGCCACCAGACATGCCAGAGTTATTTGTTCTATTTTTAAAATATGTACAACCCAGTTCAAATCCCAGATGATTTAATTGAATCGAATTGGCTAACATAGAATAGTGATGAAGGGATTTTTCACTTTCTATTTTGGAAACGTCAAGAACTTTTTGTTACTAGTCCGTCGGGCATATCGGATTACACATTTTAATTCCCCGAGGCGTAAATGATCTAGTCCTGGGCGTCGGGCTAGTGGATTTTTTAACCCCTGCCATTAGTCCGACAACCATTATTCCGACAGCCCATTACCCCGACAGCCCACTATTCCGACAGCCCATTACTCCGACAGCCCACTATTCCGACAACCCATTACTCCGACAGCCCATTATTCCGACAATGCATTTTTCTTATGTGTATGGGTAAATCTTCTCTAAAAAAGACCAACTTCGTTCTCTGTAATATTTGTGGTTTTCCGTTTTGTTCCCAATTATTCTTTCCATGCGGGATGTAAGTCTCAGTTCATTAGAGTTGATACACATGCTTATTGCAACTGCTCAGTCCTTACCCTGGTCCATCTTTCGTTTTACGTGTCTGGGTATTTTATTTTTCTTTACCATTTCATCGTTTGTGTGTCCACAAACAGTCTGTGCTGTTCTAGTTCGCTGTGTTTTCTCTGTGTGTCTTGATCTACCTTCTTTCACTAGATCGTCGGTTACTCCCTTTCGCGTATCAGGGGAGTGAGGTTTCATCACTATGAACTACATAAAGAAATATATCGGAGTTGGATAACACTACCCGCCCTCTTTGGTTGCAACACTTTGTACCCCTTGTATCACTCATCTGAGTTTTATTTAAAATTAATTTTGTCGCAGAAATTAGGACTAATGTAGCTTTAGTCAAATTGAGAAAAACAAAGAGACAAATACATACCCAGATCCTTACAAATAAGATGACAACAAGGACGAAATACGTGCTCAGAAAAGATAAGCAATTATGAATACGGTATCATGTTCGGGAATGTGAATCCACGAAATACGGAGACGGTACACATCACTTCCAATAGCGATCGATCAGACATAGTCTGAGTGACGACACTCAATTTATTTGTAGTGATACCAATTTTATATCACGAGCTTATTTCAAAATCTAGAAAAATATGCCTCTTTTATAATGGTTGAAGGAAGTGCAGGACTGATGATTTACAACAAAACGAAAAACAAATATGACGGACATATAAAAAAGAAGATGTGGTATGATTTTCAATGAGACAACTATCCACAAAAGACCAAAATGACACAAACATTAACAACTATAGGTGACCGTACGGCCTTCAACAATGAGCAAAGCCCATACCGCATAGTCAGCTATAAAAAGCCCCGATAAGACAATGTAAAACAATTTAAACGAAAAACTAACGGCCCTATTTATGTAAAAGAATGAACGAAAAACAAATATGTAACACATAAACAAACGACAACCACTGAATTACAGGCTCCTGACTTGGGACAGGCACATACATAAATAATGTGGCGGGGATAAACATGTTAGTGGGATCCCAACCCTCCCCTAACCTGGGACAGTGGTATAACAGTACAACATAAGAACGAACTATAAACATAATGAACGTTTCCGCAACTTCTTTTTCTTTTAAAATATTCATGAGGAAAAGTGATATCGAGTGAGTCGGTGACTGTTTAGGTGTCAGACCACCAATTACTCCGTCCAATTTAGAACGTAAAAGTAGACCTACTCTGACACAAAATAGTGCTTTTGATGTCCGTGTTTCCTTAAACTAACAAACAAATTTGCAGAAATGAAACTTTTGGTGAAAGATAAATATATCTAGATCATTTTGAGCCAAAATTTACTTGTCTATGAGTTTGCATTAAAAATTGAGGATTAATGCGCTCCATAGTATGCTAATTTTAGATTTCCAGAAAACCAGGTTTTTGTTTTGGAGTACTTCTATTTAAAGGTCAGTTATTTTGTTAGAAGGCTTTAAAGGTATGCTGAAAATTGGCATGTAGAAAGCTGAAACATGTACAATTCAGGATATACCTGGTTTCTATGAAGTTAAACTTAAGGTAAAAATTTTAGAAAGCTGTGAAAATTGCAAAATTTGGTTGAACAGATAGGGATTTATAATTGGTGGTCTGACACCTTTATGACATAGAAATATACAAATATACTGTTCAAATAGAACGAGAGCAGTATAAAAGCCTATAACAACTAGTAAGAAATCCAAGACGATGTGTGACATTCTTGTTCTGCTTGTGTCTTTCGCAAATTGTCTAATTGTAAAAACTTACTACATTATGTGTTTTGTGGCAAACTTGACACTTATTTTTCATTTAAAGATTGTTTTCAAGGGGGAAAATATTTAGATATCATTGATTTTAAGAAAGGTAGTTCATATGTTAATTAAGAATCGGTGCTCACCCATTATACATTAAGAATTGAAAATGCCAGACATTCAAACAATCGTATTGTAAAGCTGATAAAGTTGAGAATGAGCATCATTTTTCAATCGAATGCTCACATTTTCAAAATTTGAGGGAGGAACTCTTTCGGCATATTCAGTCTTGCACATGTCAGAACTTTGAAGATAAATATGATAAATCTTCGATGTAAACACACAAGAAAACTTTACTATTATAGGGGAAACAAATGATGATTATATTGTTAGTTCTGTTGATTTTGTAGTACATGGTTTGGTACTGCCCGTTATTTGATATCAATGTGCTAGTTGGTTTTTTTTCTATTTTGTTTTGGCTTCTATTGTGACTGAGGCTTACGGTGTTATAAAGATAGTTATATCATATTATTACTATGATATTAGTATTGTAAAGTCTTAAAGTTGACCTAATCATTATACCGCCGCTTCGCAAAAGTGGGAATAAACTGTTTTACCTCTGTCTGTCCGTCCATTCAACCGTCCACTCGTAAGTCAGACCGTCTGTCATTTCGTCCTTCCGTCCCATGTATATTTTCGTTGCATCCTTTTCATGAACGACATTACAAGGATTTCTTTAAGGTTTATTGAAGCCGGCTATATCGTGTGATACGTTTTCAGATTCATTACTCAACAAATTCCTGTTTACCGAACACTTTTCACATGACAGCAAAGCTGAAAATTTTCGTCACATTTTTCGCAGGAACTACAATACAATGATTTTTCAAGGTTTATATAAGTCAGCTAAACGGTGTGATCTCGAGGCTTTCTCAGATTCACAGCTCAACAACGAAGTATTTGTGCGGGAGCATCATCAGTAGCACGCACCATCACTGGTTGTTCTTGATATGTATGCTGTTTTTATACCCTTTAATTTGGAAAGTGAAATAATATTTTCTGTTCTATTCTATATACAGATTTCGAATTGAGTGTAAAGAAAGTATTCGAACTACCTCAGCCTTATGTAATATATACAGAGTTATTTCTTAAAATATATTATTACATATCTAAACGTAATAATACACACAGACAAGTTTTATTTTACCCTGATACAATAATACTTGGTTTGATAAGTGTCGGACTTATGGGTTGTCGGAGTATTGGGCTGTCGGAGCAATGGGTTGTCGGACTATTGGGTTGTCGGACTAATGGGTTGTCGGACCAATGGGCTGTCGGACTAATGGGCTGTCGGAAAAATGGCGTGTAACCCATAACGTCATAATGATGATCACGTCACGTCCTAAGGAAGTTTTGCGCTATTCAATTAGTCAAGCACTTTGCAGTGTTTTGAAGAAAACTTTCTGTTTTTGCAAAACAGCACTATAATACTTTACAAAATTTCAAGTCAGATTAACTTATTTTCGGTTGGTCATCTTACATCAAATCAAATATTTCATTGGATAAAACACATATTAAAAAAAAAGATGGCATTGCGTATTCCAAGTGTACTGCAACAAACATGACATATACAACATGACAAATAATATAAATAAAACATAATGCAAAATAAGAGAAAATGTATTATAAAATTATGCTGTATCTATAACTATAAGTCTATTTTGTGTAAAGTTCTTCATTTATTTATGGTAGACTAACTGACACTAAGCATTGTTTTAAACTTTAAATTGTGGTTTTCTCATTAATTTAATGACCGTACGGTTGCCTGTAATTACGATGTACTTATATCCACTTCATTTGAACTTTGGTGGATAGTTGTCATATTGCCAATCATACCACATCTGACATCTCCTTTTTTTATTTTCAAATGCTTGTCTCATATATTTACAAATTTGGTTGGCACCAGCAATTTTATTTTGAGTAATTTTAAAAATATGATACTGATTTGGTAACATTATATTTAACCAATTTTTGAAAACTTAAACATAAATTCTCCCGAAGGTTTTTATATTGGGGACATTATAAAAGGAAATACGCACAATATTCTGCGTTATCTCCGCAAAATTTACTGAAACTTTCAGTTGCTAGTGCTTTATGAGGGAGGCTAGGAGGGGTCCTGATCTCGAAATCCCGGGCTTAAAATCCTGAAGTCCCGAAATCCCGATCCCGGAGTCCTGAAAAAGGTCCTACCCCCACCCCCCTCCTTTATGTAAACTGTCTATCACCCCATTTCAATAGCAAGTGATTGTGCACTTATTTTTTATTCGTAAGAAGTAAGCTGTCATATTTTGGTATAACAAAGCATATGTAAGCTTTTTAGTCGAACGATTAGCAAGTTATACAAACCAATCTGAGTTGAATAGTGCTATGTTATTAGGTTAAATATGCTCAAGTTGATATAATGTTATAAAGGATGTATGTGCCCAAACATAAATATCGCCACACCTAAAAACAAAACCATGTTATTGGCTTAACTATGACGCAATTAATTTTCAGCCTTAATTTCTGAAGAAAGACACATTAAAGATTAATGGTGTTTACACATGCACACAATCTTTTTTTTAATAGAAATGTTTAAACTAAAGATGCCAAAAATATGTCAATGCTGTGAAATGTTTTTCTATGTATACTGTAAAATGGATCTGTTTCCGTAAATATTCTCCATCAGTGATACACTGTAATCGTCTTGTTCCCTTTTCTGTGTAGATGATGGTTGCACCGACTCTAGTGTCATCACTTGAAATATTTCTTGTGTTTACTACTGTTATTCTTTTCTAAGTTATACTGATGTCAGGGGCGGATGCAGGAATTTTCGAAAGGGGGGTGCTAACCCAGGGCAAAAAGGGGGGGGGGTGCAAAACATATGTCCCGATACAAATGCATTGATCGGCAAAAATAAAGGGGGGGTGCGCACCCCCGGAACCCCCCCTCTGGATCCGCCACTGGATGTTCAGTAGTTGTCGTTTGTTGGTGTTGTTCATAAGTGTTTCTCGTTTCTCGTTTTTTATATAGATTAGACCGTTGGTGTTTCCGTTTGTTTTGTTTTACACTAGAATTGTTTCAGGTCCTTTATAGCTTGCTGTTCGGAGTCAGCTGAGGCTTTGTGTTGAAGCATGTACTTTGACCTATCATGGTTTCCTTTTATAAATTGTGACTCGGATGGAGAGTTGTCTCATTGGCACTCATACCACATCTTCTTATATCTATTCATATCATATTTAATTTTTCATATTCATTAATATATCACATTGATGCTTGAAGATTGACAAATCCAAATCAAACACATTTTTACTTACTAATTACCACCATAAAATCCCTTCTTAACTGTAATATCATTGCATACCTGTTTCTTATTTTTTAGGTTCGGTTCTAATATTTTCGTTAATAACTGCTTAATTTTAATTTCTTTGCTTAATATTGTTCAATGGTATATTTATACTATTTGTAAACATCAATGTGTATAGATTTATAGGATAAATAATTAGAGGGCCCTTCCGAATTTATATGCGTACTTCATTCAATCTAATATTTACACATATTTAGAAAAGATATTTTATTACATCTTTCGATTTTTATCACCCCCCCCCCCCCCACCCCTTCCCCCAACTTATATAGCACGTGAAGTATACTAGAAAAAACATAGAATTTTGTTTAAAGCACCGTATTCAGTATCAGCATGATATATCATTATATGAGTTTTAAAAATGTTTACTGGTCTCAAATTTAAACATAGTATGGTGTTACTTCATTGAATAAATGTAAAGGAATTTCAATATTTGCCGTTAAAATGTGAAACTCTGATCTTCTATTGGTATAAATACAGTTTCAATGTGGTGTATTAGTCATCACAATCCACGCGTTATAAAATTATATATATAATAAGAACACTTGACTGAAAGGTTGAAAGGCAGGATATAAAAAAACTATAACACAAAATTTATTAAGTAAGACATAAGTTTTCAGCAGCAAATATTTCAAAAGGTAACAACATTTGTCAAACAAAAAATGACCGGAAAATAAAGATAGCACACTCTTTTGTTTACGTCCCAAGTCATGAGTCTGTAATTCAGTGGTTGTCGTTGGATCATATCTGTCACATATGTTTTTCATAAACTACATATGTACATTGTTATAAATTATGCCGTTAGTTTTCATTTTAATTTTACATTTTGTTCATGTCGGGGCCTTCTTTAGCTGACTTTACGGTAAAGGCTTTTCTCAGTTTTTGGCTGATTCCTGCTCCTAACGGGTTTTATTTAACTCCATAGTATCTATCCATTTTTGCACATAAACTAAAGTTTATAATAGCTAATAATGCATAAAAACATTTAAATGCAGAATGCTATTTTATGCCGCCAATTTTACACTTCGGGTCAGTAAATTAATTGTGGACTTATTTTATACCAACGTAGACTTTTTCGTTGTTTAATTAATTTGTTTTTAAAGAGGTAAGAAAACCAAGGCAAGCATCAAGTTCAAGACTTAGTATGTATGTGTCCCTCCAAATCTAAAAGAGTTAAGGACATTTGTTTTAAATATTTATTTATTGTTGGGCACAAGAACTACTGAAAACCAATTAGCAAATAGTTTTGTTTGTATTGCTTAATGGTCATTTGTTGATGTTGTTTTTTTCCCCCTTCTGTTTTATACTATGATTCTTTTTTTATCTTATCAATAAAAGCATACAAATTGTTCATTCTAAAATTTGATAGCGCTATCATGCCGTCAAATCAATTACGACGTCGAATGACGTCAAATAATATATGACGTAATGAGGTAAAAAAGAAAACAACAACAAAACTAATAACCACATGATGAATAACATATATAAAATGTATTCAATAATTGAAGGATATGTTTTTTCCCGAAATATTACGAAAGGGAAAAAATAATCATTTTTTTTACACAAAGGACATATATGTCCTTCCCGCAGTAAGCCAGGGGAGGACACATATGTCCTTCCCGCAGTAAGAGGGTTAAATATGTAATTATAAACGTAAACAATGTTTAAAAGACCGCATGTATCGATAAATAGAAAAATTAAGTTATAAAGCTTTTTCCCTTTACCCCCCCCCCCCCTTTTTTTGCATACATTCTTAAGATAGACATGCGTTGATAGAATGCTTATGCCATGAGTCACCGTGTTTTTCTCAGCAATGAACACTGTCTTCCCCTATCTAAAGCAATACTTTCACTTAACGTCACTTTTCTACCTACCAATGAATTCTGCAGGATGTACGGAAGGGGGGTTGTTAATTGTGCGTTATACATAAAAGTTGTACTGCTTCTGGAATAAATAGCTACCTCCCAAAAATGTTCTTATCTTTTCGTCTCTATTCAAAAGGATATTTTGTTCCGTTTATTGGATATTTTCATTGGCGGATCCTGGGGGGGGGGGGGGAGGTTTCCGGGGGTTGGAACCCCCCTTTTTTGGACGATCAATGCATTTGAATGAGAGCATATAGTTGAACCCCCCCTTTTACTCTGGGTTGGGACCCCCCCCCCCCTTTAAAAATGTCTGGATCCGCCCCTGATTTTATTGTACATCATGTACATAAAGTAAAACTTATTTTTGCCAGCAATGTATTCTAACATAATATTCTGAGCACATATTTGGATATTTGCTAATAAACATAATTTATTCAGTTGCTTTTGATTGGCTAGTGCCTTTGCTGAAATACCTAAAATAACAACCCACGCCTTATAAATATATTTTAAACCACTGCATGCTCTGTGTTTTTTTGCACTGAATAGACATGATCGAATAACGAGACTCTCGCACGCCTAAATTGTAAAAGACCTTTTTCCGAATGTTTGCCCCCTCCCCCTCTCCCCATGAACTCTAACAAACTCGGTCCTTCCTCCATTACCACATATCATTTTGTTTTTGATACAAAACATAAAGTAGACGTCAAAAGAAGTAAATACACACAATTCAAAAAATCATCAAAAAGGGAAAGAATTACCCGCTTTTTGTAATTTCAAAAAAAATTACAGATATATTGAAATAATTTATTTATGGTTATATGAGCTACTATACGATATATAGCACCTGCGACTTAACTTGAACATAGTGTTCATTGTCAAATTTATGGGCAGTTGGTCAAGTGAAAACAATTGCATACTACAATGAATACCTTTATCCTCATTTATATTTTTATGAAACAGAAAAGTTCCCCATTTAAATGGTTAAAACCATAGTTTATAAAAAAAAATACACTTACTGCTGGTATTTATTACATTTCATTTAATTATCTACTAATTATTACAGTTTTACAAAACAATTTTCTCGACCCCCCCCCTTTTCCAAACCACTTCCAGAGAAAAAGAGTCATATTGAATATGTATACATGACGATCGTTTTATAATAAATTCCTATAAAAAATCAGCTCAAAGATTGTTTTTATATTTCAGAACCATATACTACAGAAGCAGGAGGAATTAGCCCATAAAGCAGTAGAATATACCACTACCTGTGGTAGCTATACCGCCTGGGACACTGATGTCGACCTTTCACCACCAGACCCGTCTGTCTCACTGAACAAAGATGACGTCAACATTCAAGATTACTACAATGCTTTACAGTACAGCTTGTTTCAAAACAACCTCCCCGAGACTTTCGACAGAACGAAACAGCCGAGGACACGAAAGCATGATACGGAAGTCGCAATAGTTGTTTTAGCATCACCAAGGGAATGCCTGGCGATACTGCTAGAAGGTGGGCGCCAATGTCCGGGCGATATGCTACTCGTGTTGTCGCCAACATGGGTTGTGAAGGAGAAATCTAATAAAGTTGAAGGTCTGCATTCGCTGTTGGTCAAGAAAGCAATCGTATTTGATCGGTCCGGAACAACCTATGTCGATGTCTTTCCGACCCCTAGACGGTGTTCCTATTTTGTAAATTTTTTCACAAAGGCGGTCACCAATGGCCAAAGAAATGATGGTGTGGAACTTGAGCAGGACTTGGACTGTCCAATGTCAAGTTCTGTTGAGCTGTGCAAGTATGTAGACGATAAACTACTGTCACGTATATGGATGGCGGAAGCGGGAGTAAATTACCCAGAAACCCTAGCTATTGCATACAAACCATCGTATGAATACAATATTCCAGAAGACGCAAACATGAAAGTTTTGATCGTCGAAAATAAAGACGGCATAGATAATTACGTAGAAGAAAACATACGTCAGTTCCTGAATATGGAGAGAGTCAGATCATTTGAAAAGGTATGTTAAAATTGTTTTTTCTGAAAGGTTACGTTGTAGTATATTACATAATTTTTTTTTAAAGTAAGAACAAAATTTAAAACTCAAGGGCAATACATGTACAATATTTTTTTCAAGGAAGGATTAGAATTTGACGAAAAGACAGATTAGATAGAAAAAGACAAAATTATTAGTAACAAGTTAAAACAAAAAAATTACCACACAAACCCAACCAAAAATGGTACGTTCTTTTGATGAAAAATTTTGCCTCTTTTAAAGGTTTTTTCTGTTATAAAAAAAAACGGGACTGATAAACGTTTAAAAAGAAGGAATAAATACTTGCATATCACAATCTTTTTATACAACACCACAAGTCCAAAAACGTATTTGTATCTATTGTATTTATTTTGTATATTTATCTATAAATAGATCGTGGTGAAACCCTCTGGTACCATGTGGCACGGTAGTAGATGTGTGACGTTCCATAAAGTGAAAAATGTGGAAGAAATTTGTAAAGCTGTACTTGACTTGCTGGCTATATTGGAATTGGAGAACACAGTCCTGGTTGAAACGTTTTATGAACCTGTAGAAGCTGCAAATCCAGAATTAGGTAATATTATATTCGTGTTTAACAATGTAACTCTTGCAGTGGCGTGTCCAGGGGAGGGTTGCGGGTTTGACCCCATCTTTTTTTTAACGATCAATGCATTTGAATGGGGACACATCGTTGGAAGCCCCTTTCTCCTGTCCAGGTTAGGAACCCCCTTTAGAAATATCTGGATCCGCCCCTGCTCTTGGATATATGTATTATACCGTTTGAATTGATTTACATTTGGGCCCTATTAAGATGACTATGCGGTATGGGTTTTACTCCTTGATAAAGGTGACCGATAGTTGTTAGTTTCTAGGTCATTTGGTCTTTTAAAGACAGTTGTCTATTTGGCAATCATACCACATCTTATTTTTTATGCCCCACCTACGATAGTAGAGGGGCATTATGTTTTCTGGTCATGTTCCTTATGATATGATCTTTCTAATTTTAATGCCAAATTAGAGTTTTTACCCCAATGTCACGGTCCACTGAACAAAGAAATTGATAGTGCAAGTGGGGCATTCATGTACTGGGGACACATTCTTGTTATAATATAACTTGTTTATCTTGAATTGATTACATCAGAGAAGACAGCAAATGATGTTTAAAGGCAGTCTTGTATGATGGGGTGAGGTATAGGGGACATGTTTTTCTTTTAAATAAAAAACAAGATATTTTTAGTTACCTTTTCTAAAAAAATTAAATGAAGCAATCATCGATAATTAACCCCGGACATCCAATTATATATTAATTGTGGAAACAATTATTTATTTTTCAGCTGATTACTCGTTCAGATGGAGGACCACTGTATGTAGAAGAGTAGACGATACACCAATCACAACACAGATGGCTTGTGGGATAGGTCTGAAACATCAACCAATCAATGGCAACAACACTATTCCCCAAACTTTTGAAACAACAATGAAAATGTGGAATATGGAAGAAGATGAAATGAATCGTTTATTAGATAAAGTTTCCACAGGTTCAGAAAAGGTCATGGAGCGTATTATTGAATATGAGCGTGGTCTGTCTACAGATATCAAAGGAGGCGTTGGAGCACGAACTGAACTTATAGGTATGTCTTTTTTCTTTCTGTATTTTTTAACCGGATGAAATTATTTGGGGTGTACGACGGGCGGCGGGCGGGCGCACGGATGTCAAAAAGTGTCTGTTCATTTAAAACATGAAAACGCGTTGATGAAATCTTTTCAAATTTAAATAAATTTGTAGTTTCATGTGACTAAATGAAGGTCAAGTTCAATTTTCACCATTTTAGTTGTTTTCGTTGTTGAGTTTGGATCTTTTCAGAAGCAAAGGAATAGAATATGATTTATTCCGTTTGAGTTACATTTTTGTATTTCCCTTTGAACAAAAAAATAATAAGTTCATGGATAAAATTAAACTGTGCTTCATTTCACAATATATTGAATATTATATTCAGGGTTTATTCAAATGCTGAATCTTTTCTATCTGATCTGACCTAAAAGGGCATGTGAGCTGTTTACAAATGTAGCATTTCTTGGTTTGCATCGTTTTAAAATATTTCAGCCAATGAGAACAAAACTTGAAAAAATATCATTAGTGCATCAAGTTCCAAAAATGTTTCCAAGCATCCTGTCTACCAACTAACATGGTAGACATGTTTAATAATAGAGACGACAATAAACTAATCATACTTGCATTAAAAATTAATAATTGATTTTTCTTAATTATTCCTTATAGGTATTGACTACGTTCTGGGAATGGTAGATGGACAGTTAGAAGCAGTAGGAATAGAAGTGAACAGTCATGACTGTACCTTTAATTGTCAGTTGTTTGAGTTCTTAAATCCCCATAGACAGGGAGAAGCAGTGAAACCACTAGTTGAGACCATGATAAGACGTTCACAGCTGTTTGCCATGCAAGACAAAACTGTCGTTGTAGTCGGAGCTGGAGGTTTCAGCAAGAAGTTTATATGGGAAAGCTATAAATCATTTGGTATTAATGTAAGTCGATTTATGACGTCATGAAACATTTCTATTTGTTTGAGATATATGAGATATAATTCTTTGTCTCAAAAGATATTCTTACAATCACTTAAATATATACGGTCTATAGTTGTGTATTAACCACACCCCTAATGTACAAACTACATAATTTAAGATTTAAAAGGCGGACTATACACGACCAAATACGGTATATTCATTGGCGCATCCAAAGGGGGGGGGGGGGCGGATCAATGCATTTGAATGGGAGCATAAAGTTGGAACCCCCCCCCCCCCCTTTTTAAAATTGCTATATATGTACTAGTAAATATACACATGATTGCCAATGAGACAACTTTCATCATCATGATCATCTGATCAGAAAGCAGTGGGTTGATATTTTTATGGGATTCGTAACTCATATTGGCGCATGAACAAAAAAAAACCACACATGACCATAGACTTTCTATAATTAGGTAACAAACGAGTCGGTACAAGAAATTCCTGGCATTTTAAGTTTCAAATTCCAAGTGTTTCAATTTTAACTTGTACTATTTAATTTTATGCTTTTCGACTAGTGCCAATGAACTGTTGTGTAGAAAAATATATTATAATTTATGCTTTTCTGTACCTTTTAGGTTGTTCTTGTTGAACCGAATCAGTCATGCTTTGGTGCATCGAGGTGCACAAAATTCATTCAGTACGATTTTCTCGACCATAAACAAGACGAAGAACATGCTACAGCCATTATTAAAATTCTTAAAGACAAAGGAATAGATGTCGATGGGTGCGTTACCTTTTGGGAGGATTGTGGTCCCTTAGCCGCAACAATATGTGACATGCTTAAATTGAATGGTCCAGGAAAACAACCAGCCCAAATTGCTAAAAGGAAAAGTTGGACACAAAACGTGTTACGGTCAAGAACCGGCGATATACCTCATTTCCCGAGATCTCATCTGTATTCCAGTATCTGCTGTTCTATCAAAAGTGAAGAAGACGTCGACAAGGCTTTGGAAAAGATTAGACTACCTGCTGTATTAAAATTGGAATATGGATCAAGTGGCGTTGGGGTCAAACCTGTCGCAGACCGTGTTGAGTGTATTAATATATGGCAACAATTATCATCAATTCTCCAGAACGACGAAGATCACCCTGGTGTTGGGCTCGGTCACGGTAACGACATTATGCTGATGGAGAGAATTGATGGTACAGAACACGACATAGATATCATTATATTCCAGAGGCAGCTTATTGGTGCATTTATCTCGGATAATGGACCATGTAGGAAAGGGTCTTACACAGAAACAGCAGCCTTGCTGCCAACATGCCTACCATTAGATAGGAGAGGGCAGCTTATAACATCTGCATATCAGTGTTGTACGGAAATCGGACTCGTAACTGGAGTGTTCAACGTTGAAATGAAAATGACAAAAACAGGACCAAAGTTAATTGAGATCAATGCTAGAATGGGAGGTTTCTATCTCCGGGACTGGATCAAGACTTGCTACGGGCATGATCTTTTACTCTACGCTTTCATGGTTTCTTTGGGTATCAGACCAGTAATCTCAAATGTGCAACCTAAATGCACTCTGATGGGAATGATGTGTCTGTCGTCCGTACACAAACAACAATTAAAAAATCCAAACAGCTTGAAATTCTTAAATGCGTTGGTTTCTGAAAATGTTGTCAGATATAACCAGCTGGAGCCGTCATTAGACGAATGTGGTAGTGAAAATGATGAGGAACCATTTGCAAACATTGCTGTCATGGACAAGAACTTGGAAACAGCCAAAGCTAAACTGATCAATATCGGCAATGCTCTTGGTTTGAATACAAATAACTATGACTACAACTATCTGTTGAGTCATTTCAAATAATGACGGTTAGTGATAGGTGTGCTCAGCGATTATCGCTACAATCATTCATAAAAACCATTTATCATTGCTTAGCGATTACCGCTTGTATCATTCATATAAATCATTCACCAATTGTACATTTCAAGAATAGCGGACTTGTAGAGCTAGGAACTTTGTATATATTAACAAACTTAGTCATTGCATTGGAAATCAATTTTGTATTTTGTTAATTTGTTAAGTTTAAAACAAAAACAAAAAAATAAAAAAATAAAAATTGTGATGTTTAGTTTGAAAAAAAGACATTAAAACAAAATCATTTAGTTCTGTTTAGCTAACAAAAAATAAAACTTTCATAGTATTGTTTGTTTTTAAAGAGTTGAAAAAATATTTGAAAATGCTTTTTTTTTCACTGAAGTTTAAACATGTTAATTTTCTTTTGTTAGTTAAACATCAGTAAATTGTAATAGGGCAAAGTAAATAATAAAATAATGAAAGGAGACTTGGAAGGCAATATTTTATATAGTCTTCAACAATAATCTTTTGTCTGTTGATTTTTCCCCATATCAAGATTTAAGGGGACAGCCATTTGATTTCTTTTTTTTTTAATTTTTAATTTTTATTATTTATAACTTCCAATTTACAACATAATATACACAAATATAATAGCAATATATAATATATAAATCTATAGATATTATCTAATCAAAACAACTGTCTATTAGGAAGCCATTTTTTTTAAATTTTTTTTTTAAATACAAATATGAGAGAGAGAGAGAGAGAGAGTGAGTGAGTGAGTGAGTGAGAGAGAGAGAGAGAGAGAGAGAGAGAGTGAGTGAGTGAGTGAGTGAGTGAGTGAGTGAGTGAGTGAGTGAGTGAGTGTGAGTGTGAGTGTGAGTGTGAGTGTGAGAGTGAGTGAGTGAGTGAGTGAGTGAGTGAGTGAGTGAGTGAGTGAGTGAGTGAGTGAGTGAGTGAGTGAGTGAGTGAGTGAGTGAGTGAGTGAGTGAGTGAGTGAGTGAGTGAGTGAGTGAGTGAGTGAGTGAGTGAGTGAGTGAGTGAGTGAGTGAGTGAGTGAGTGAGTGAGTGAGTGAGTGAGTGAGTGAGTGAGTGAGTGAGTGAGTGAGTGAGTGAGTGAGTGAGTGAGTGAGTGAGTGAGTGAGTGAGTGAGTGAGTGAGTGAGTGAGTGAGTGAGTGAGTGAGTGAGTGAGTGAGTGAGTGAGTGAGTGAGTGAGTGAGTGAGTGAGTGAGTGAGTGAGTGAGTGAGTGAGTGAGTGAGTGAGTGAGTGAGTGAGTGAGTGAGTGAGTGAGTGAGTGAGTGAGTGAGTGAGTGAGTGAGTGAGTGAGTGAGTGAGTGAGTGAGTGAGTGAGTGAGTGAGTGAGTGAGTGAGTGAGTGAGTGAGTGAGTGAGTGAGTGAGTGAGTGAGTGAGTGAGTGAGTGAGTGAGTGAGTGAGTGAGTGAGTGAGTGAGTGAGTGAGTGAGTGAGTGAGTGAGTGAGTGAGTGAGTGAGTGAGTGAGTGAGTGAGTGAGTGAGTGAGTATTTTCATTTATAACATGTATAATATTGAATGTAAAGTATATACATTTTTGTATTTAACTAAGTATTATATCAAAAACATTCCATTCTCTGAGAAACTGATGTTCACATTTGTTTTTCATAGCAATATTTTTGTCCATTGCATACACATATTTACATATTTCATCTTTTCTTTTACTGAGTTTAATGTAAGAATTTTTTTAAAACATCTAGAATTATAAATATATTGCTTTATGGTAAGAAAAATAGTATTTTCTGCATTGCCTTTTGATATTTTTGCAGAGTTACCAAACAAAAAAACTTCTTGTGTAAAAAGTACACTAATTCCATTGGTCAGAAACCAATTTTCAATCTGTTCTAATAATAATTGTGTATGTTCACATTCCCAAAATAAATGTTCTAATGTTTCAATTTCTCTATTACAAAAAGTACAATTTGGATTATCATAAATCTTAATTTTATGAAGAAATTTGTTTGTAGCTAAGGTAGCAATACACAGTTAGGAGTTTAGTTTCGCATTATGGCCCCTGTGGATTTTTCAAATAGGAAAGTTATTGTGAAATAAAATTCATTTTTATACAGATGAGTGCTAATTTAGCCTTCAAAGGTGGTTTATAAGGGCATCAAGATTATTTTTTACATGTTTTATGGGCTGTTTTCTATTTGACAGTCCGTATTTTCATAGCTAGACCGGCCATCGGTCCAGAAATTAATGTACTGTTTACAAACACTCTTTTTCTACACGAAGTTTTTGAGGCAATTTTACAAAAAAATGAGATGAAAGACATATGATTTTCATTGGATTTGCTGAATGATATATGTACACAGTTTAAGAAAAGGTATTACTTCAAGAAATTGAAATTCTACTTTTAGTCAAATATTGGGGAAATATGTGACATCTTTCCCCCCTTTTTTGCAATATTTAATAACAAATAAATGCAGATTGTTGCCATGGATACACCAAAAAGAAATTATATTTTACCATTTTATATACTGGAAATAAAATCTATGAAAGATTCTGATTACATACATATGCCCATATATGACACAAACAGTAAGCTTGATATTGCAAGAAAGCAATGAAAAGGGAATGGTAAAATTTTTTTTCCTAACTGTTTATTGCTACCTTATGGCATACTTACCAAGCTCAGAATTGTATAATTTAAGACTTTTCATGCCACAAATCTATTAAAATTTAGATTAAAAATCAACTTCTGAGTAAATTAAGTGTTTAACAATGACAATATGTGTCAATTTTATTGTTTACAGTCCTTAGCAACCAAAATTAGACATTTTGACACTAGGCTTATATTTGTACTCTATCGGCTTAACGCTTGCTTCTGATGGATTGGGCTGCATGTAGTAGCCCAAGTATTGAACGCGTTGGTTTTTTTTCTTGCGAATATATCATATTATTGTTTTTATCAAGATTTCATGTTACATTTTGGCATATATTAGATGTATAGTTAAATCAGATGTAAGAAATTGATTCCCTATCACCAAGTTTTTAATCAAGTCTTTGGTATGCAATAAGCATAAAGATTAATATTTTTATGCTTAAAATTGCTCAATTTTGTACAATGGTGCATCATCAGAGATCTTATTATGATATTCAACATTAAAAAACTGACAAAAGAGGTACAATTTTTAAGATTTGGCTAAACATTGAGGTAGAGACAAGATTTTACACTTTGACTTGGCACCTTTCTTAAAATCAGTTTTTGTCGCGTTTCAGTGTCAACTGCTAACCTTCATAAAATATTCATTACTCAACCAATTTTCAAAAATAAAAGGCCAATTTACTCGTTTTAGCTAGCAAAACTCAGAAAATAAGTTAAAAGGGAGAATTTGAAAAAAATATTTACTATTAAGGCATACTTACCAAGCTCAGAATTGTATAATTTAAGACTTTTCATGCCACAAATCTATTAAAATTTAGATTAAAAATCAACTTCTGAGTAAATTAAGTGTTTAACAATGACAATATGTGTCAATTTTATTGTTTACAGTCCTTAGCAACCAAAATTAGACATTTTGACACTAGGCTTATATTTGTACTCTATCGGCTTAACGCTTGCTTCTGATGGATTGGGCTGCATGTAGTAGCCCAAGTATTGAACGCGTTGGTTTTTTTTCTTGCGAATATATCATATTATTGTTTTTATCAAGATTTCATGTTACATTTTGGCATATATTAGATGTATAGTTAAATCAGATGTAAGAAATTGATTCCCTATCACCAAGTTTTTAATCAAGTCTTTGGTATGCAATAAGCATAAAGATTAATATTTTTATGCTTAAAATTGCTCAATTTTGTACAATGGTGCATCATCAGAGATCTTATTATGATATTCAACATTAAAAAACTGACAAAAGAGGTACAATTTTTAAGATTTGGCTAAACATTGAGGTAGAGACAAGATTTTACACTTTGACTTGGCACCTTTCTTAAAATCAGTTTTTGTCGCGTTTCAGTGTCAACTGCTAACCTTCATGAAATATTCATTACTCAACCAATTTTCAAAAATAAAAGGCCAATTTACTCGTTTTAGCTAGCAGAACTCAGAAAATAAGTTAAAAGGGAGAATTTGAAAAAAATATTTACTATTAAGGCATACTTACCAAGCTCAGAATTGTATAATTTAAGACTTTTCATGCCACAAATCTATTAAAATTTAGATTAAAAATCAACTTCTGAGTAAATTAAGTGTTTAACAATGACAATATGTGTCAATTTTATTGTTTACAGTCCTTAGCAACCAAAATTAGACATTTTGACACTAGGCTTATATTTGTACTCTATCGGCTTAACGCTTGCTTCTGATGGATTGGGCTGCATGTAGTAGCCCAAGTATTGAACGCGTTGGTTTTTTTTCTTGCGAATATATCATATTATTGTTTTTATCAAGATTTCATGTTACATTTTGGCATATATTAGATGTATAGTTAAATCAGATGTAAGAAATTGATTCCCTATCACCAAGTTTTTAATCAAGTCTTTGGTATGCAATAAGCATAAAGATTAATATTTTTATGCTTAAAATTGCTCAATTTTGTACAATGGTGCATCATCAGAGATCTTATTATGATATTCAACATTAAAAAACTGACAAAAGAGGTACAATTTTTAAGATTTGGCTAAACATTGAGGTAGAGACAAGATTTTACACTTTGACTTGGCACCTTTCTTAAAATCAGTTTTTGTCGCGTTTCAGTGTCAACTGCTAACCTTCATAAAATATTCATTACTCAACCAATTTTCAAAAATAAAAGGCCAATTTACTCGTTTTAGCTAGCAGAACTCAGAAAATAAGTTAAAAGGGAGAATTTGAAAAAAATATTTACTATTAAGGTAGCAATACACAGTTAGGAGTTTAGTTTCGCATTATGGCCCCTGTGGATTTTTCAAATAGGAAAGTTATTGTGAAATAAAATTCATTTTTAGACAGATGAGTGCTAATTTAGCCTTCAAAGGTGGTTTATAAGGGCATCAAGATTATTTTTTACATGTTTTATGGGCTGTTTTCTATTTGACAGTCCGTATTTTCATAGCTAGACCGGCCATCGGTCCAGAAATTAATGTACTGTTTACAAACACTCTTTTTCTACACGAAGTTTTTGAGGCAATTTTACAAAAAAATGAGATGAAAGACATATGATTTTCATTGGATTTGCTGAATGATATATGTACACAGTTTCAGAAAAGGTATTACTTCAAGAAATTGAAATTCTACTTTTAGTCAAATATTGGGGAAATATGTGACATCTTTCCCCCCTTTTTTGCAATATTTAATAACAAATAAATGCAGATTGTTGCCATGGATACACCAAAAAGAAATTATATTTTACCATTTTATATACTGGAAATAAAATCTATGAAAGATTCTGATTACATACATATGACCATATATGACACAAACAGTAAGCTTGATATTGCAAGAAAGCAATGAAAAGGGAATGGTAAAATTCATAAGGGCAAATTTTATTATTTTTTCCTAACTGTTTATTGCTACCTAAGATTCGATGATTGAATGAATCTGATTTGATTTCTTGAAGGTGAGGGGCGCAGGAGGACTTGAAAAAGATATTAAGTTGTCCTGGTAGGAAGCCAGTGTTACTGTAGCAACCGAGTTGACATTAAATTATCAATGATCAATCCGAAAAGATTCCTACCCCCCCCCCCCCCCCCCCCAGAATATCAAATGGTCGTTCACCTTGATCATCTAGCTATATTTGTATGTGTAAAGAACGTTAAAGTATGATCGCCAATAAGACTACTGCATCGCACAGGTGCTTGAGGACAGGATCCTGTATGAGCCCTATATAGTCCCTCCCCCCTTTTTTTTTTTTTTTTTTTTAATCATTTATCTCAGATTTTTCGATATATATCACTTATTTGTACCATATATATACTAATATACCATATTTATACTCTAAATATGCATGTTTACTATCAACGTGAATCTCGACTATAGAGCGAATAGTCGAGATTCACGTTGATAGTAAACATGCATATTTAGAGTATAAATATGGTATATTAGTATATATATGGTACAAATAAGTGATATATATCGAAAAATCTGAGATAAATGATTAAAAAAAAAAAAAAAAGGGGGGGGGGGAGGGACTATATGGGGCTCATACAGGATCCTGTCCTCAAGCACCTGTGCTGCATCGGAGACAAATGACATAGAATTTAACAACAATAGGTCACTTTGCGGCCTTCAACAATGATCAAAACACAAACCGCACTGTAAGATAAAAAAAAAGACCCCTGACAAATGAAAAAACTAACGGCCTGCTTTAGATTGAAATAAAACAATGACCAAAATACAATCTTGATATACAGAAGCAAACGACAATCACTGAATTACGGTTTCCTGACTTGGGACAGACAAATACACTCTTCACCTACACAATTTGAGATCGAGGATATCTGAGAATACAACCCAAAACAAACTTAAAACATTGTGCACTTAACTCTAAATACTTTTCAACAGAAGTTGAAATCCATTAGTCTGGTCAGTCCTGATCGGCAACTGTTTACATGGACAACAAAAAAATTGCGTATTAATTACTGAACACCGCTGCTGAAAATTAATAAACTCCCCATAGATATCCGATGCCAGCAATTGATACAAAGACCAGAGACATACACTGTATATTTTTAGATCATGATACACCACACCGACTTACAAAATTTAAAAAGTTTTCAACAACTGCTTAAAACGGATTTAAGAAAAATGTACCACTAAAAGGCTAACAAAACGTTCCTCGTAGAATATTTACAGCCAAATATATTGCGCAAGTAATTAAAAAAATGCTTCATCTGAAAATGATCGGCTCAAATTAAAATGACATAAAAGAGACCATAACGAAGTTCCTGATTTTAACATGTACATACAGGAATAGTGTGGAGCAGGATACCATTTCAGGGCACCTGTGATTAGTTAGGCTCATGTCGCTCTGTCATTTGTTTTCTATGTTTTGTTTTGTATGCTGTTGTTTGTCTGATCTTTCTCTCTTATTTGTCATGGTGTTATCTTTCTCTCTTATTTGTCATGGTGTTATCTTTCTCTCTTATTTGTCATGGTGTTCTCTTTCTCTCTTATTTGTCATGGTGTTCTCTTTCTCTCTTATTTGTCATGGTGTTATCTTTCTCTCTTATTTGTCATGGTGTTATCTTTCTCTCTTATTTGTCATGGTGTTCTCTTTCTCTCTTATTTGTCATGGTGTTCTCTTTCTCTCTTATTTGTCATGGCGTTATCTTTCTCTCTTATTTGTCATGGTGTTATCTTTCTCTCTTATTTGTCATGGTGTTCTCTTTCTCTCTTATTTGTCATGGTGTTATCTTTCTCTCTTATTTGTCATGGTGTTATCTTTCTCTCTTATTTGTCATGGTGTTCTCTTTCTCTCTTATTTGTCATGGTGTTATCATCATGGTTTGTTTTCCAAGAACAGGCTAACTGAGGTCGATACAATGAAATCTAGAATAAACTTGGGTGCTGACATGGGAAGAAAAAAAGATGAGTGAAATAAAAGCTACAAGCCAAAAAAGCTAAAATGAGATGGGACACCAACAAATTAATACAAACACATTTACAACAAATGATCGCCACAAAAGTAACAACAGTTTGCCTCCAATAGATTGAGCTCGATTACTTGTTTGTCTTAAATATGCGAAAATCAGATGAGTGTTTTGTTTCAATGGGACAAAATTCATGGTCATCTGTTAAAAGTAGTACAGGTTTATGCGGTATTTTGTTTAAAATTTCTGTTTTGCATTTGTTGTTTATTTAGGTTATTGCATTTACAGTTTTATTGATTACACTCTTCAATTGTACCCTTACAGTTGTACTGTCTTATACACGATGGAGCAGGACCTGCTTTCCCTTCTGCGACACTTGAGAACAATCCCGGTTTTTTGGTGGGGTTCGTGTTGCTCTTTCTTTAGTTTTCTATAGTTTGTTATGTTGGTCTTTTTCAATGGCATTGTCCGTTCGTTTTCGTTAACCCTACAGCTTTTCCTTGAAACAACATATAGGAGATAAGACTCCACTCTGTTGATTAAGAATTTGGCACGATTTAAGATTTTCCCAACTCTGTTTGATCACGAGCTGTAGTTGTCTTATTTTGGTGACTTTGTGTGTTTTATTTTGTGTCGAGTGGCATAAATTATTAGAAAATAAGTAATACATGCCAGAGGAGAAGATGATATGGACATGTTTGATAAATGTATCTTATACATGTTCAACGAAGTTTCCGTCTGTCATATGTCTGTTGTCCTTGATCTCATTTTCGCTGCTTAAAAATAATTTGTTTTTTGTTTGTTTTGCGAATGTCCCAATTATAATGAATAATGTGATAACTATATTTGGTATATGTGTCACTGGTAAAGTCTAGAAAAAAAAAGTGCAATATGATTGCCAATGAGATTCGCTATAAGGCAGGGTATACCTGACCTTGACCTCATTTAAGGATCTGGGATTAAGGTTAAAGTTGCGTGATCAGTTACGTTTTTCAGATATTTTAACCATAAGGTCAAGTATTTAAAGTGTTTGATATGATTATAAGGGGTACATATCAGTCTGGTGGGTACCATCTGAACCTTACCTCATAGTAAAGTTCATTGTCAAGGTTAACATTTTCATGCGAGCGGGGGTGTGACTAAACTAAGGTAATATGGTCCGAGACCACAATTATTTTGTAGTGCATTTCTTTTAGAACATAAATGAAAATAAAAAAAATCACACCTGCGCTTTCTCAAAGAAACTTTGACAGTGTGTTGTACTACTTTTGGGACACATTATATCAACATTATAGAAAACTTCATCGCCTCTAACTCAAAATATGGACAATTTTATGTTTAGGGCGTCTTGAAATCTTTTGACAGCTTCTGAAGTGCTAATTTAAAAAAAAATTCAGCTGGACCAAATCACTACTTTCTTCCTTTAAAATTATGGGCCCAAATTTTTTTACAGTGTAATTCCCCCCCCCCCCTGCAAACATGGCCATTGGGTTGTCATGTTTGTTAGCAGTTTGATTATTTGTATTTGATACATTTGCATTTAAATTATTATGAACTAATGTATTTGAGTTTGAAAGTTCACAAGGTTCCTCTGAATCTGATGTCGTCTGTAAATCTGAGTTCGGCAACATGACCTTAGATATTGTGTGAGAAGCTTGTTGCTGTTGTTCAATAGACGGTACTGAATAATGAGTTAAGGTACTAATGCCTTTCCAGCCTCCTAATTGAGCAACTTCATTGGCAGGTCTACCATTTTGAAGTAGTGTGGTAGCAAAAGTTTTACGTCCCGAATGATTAACCTTTCTTCCTTGAAGATCTCCTTTTTCTGCCATATTTTTTACCATTTTACCTAATTTATCTTTGCCAAGGTTTGGCGAGTGTACCATATTTCCTCATGTTTATTATCTAAAGGCCTCAAATAAAATCTATGTTCATCAGTTAATGTGTCTTGAGGTCTATGCCGTTTGTATTCCTTGTAAACATGAATAGGGCAATTACTTCCTCCTTCCCCGAAAATCTTTGGCGTAATATCCCGGAAATCCCTGCTTTTTGCTCCACTACGGGTTTTGGTGCTTCTTTCTGAAAAAAGTATGCTTATGTCAATATTTAAAGAAGAATTATCCTTCCTGTCTGTACAAAACTTTCACTTTTATATAACAAAAAACATGTATTGCATAGTAAATAAGATTTGTTTTGATAAATATAAAACAATGGTTAATATCCTTAAAAGCACAAATTACCAACTTTTGTCAGGACTGTTGTACATGTACATCCATTATCCACAGAAGTATATATTCTGTGATTTCTAAAAGATTTAAAATATCAACTATTTAAATGATGGAAATCATAACATAATCTCACCATTAAATTCCAAATACTCCTTTCCATCAGATGTAGCTTTTAACTTGACATCTCCCCATGTCATGTTAACATGGTCTTGTCGACCTCGTAGACCAAAGTATGTTGCATTATTTAAAAACACAGCATTCAGTAATGCATCAGGGTTTTCTGGAAAAAGAAAAAAAAAAGAACTTAACTAAAATACATGTATCTTAATGTAAATATCCAACTTAAAATAGTATTTAAAGGACAAATACTGTATCAAAATGCAAAAGACCTCTGGAGACACTCTCATTGTTCAAGACCTTATGTGTATTTTAAACATTTTTTATTAGAACAACCATTTAATAATCAGGGATGGATAGAGGGCGACAAGGAAATAAAATAATTTGTTTGCCACAAGGTTAGAAAAATGTTTAATTAAAAGTTACTGACTGACACGCTGGAATACAACATTTTTTTTAAACTTACGTGTTCCAATAACGCCTTTCTCCCTCAAGATTTGGATTTCCTCAGTCGTCAAAGGTTCAGCTCTGTTTGGCTTACTGCCCTTGCCCAATGACTTTAATGCCTTTCGCTTCGCTTCTAATACCCGTCTTGTGTGGTTGAACTCAGGATCCTTTTTAATACTGAAACATTAAAGAAAAGATATGCATAATATCTGACATGTAATTTTTGTATGTACATGTTTTATACTTATAGCAAAGAGAAACCAAGGAATATTCATTGTACACAAGCTTAAGATCATCAAAACCACATTGACCCAGATGATATATATAGTTTTTACCAAAAAAAATGACACAAGGCTAAAATTAAAATATTGGCACTGAATATTCGAGTCATAATGCTTGACAGAATAATGCAAAGGCTATCATGCTATATCAAGACAAGGGAGTTACATGTCTCACAGATATCAAATAATCTACATGAAAATAATCGTACCTTATACTACTTTTTGAGTCCTTCAAATGTCTATCCAAGCTGTTGAACATAGAGGATAAAGAGTCAGGCTCATATTCGTCACCATTTTTCTTCAGGACTCCAAGAAAAAATCTTGATAACAGACTGTCCAAGTCTTTGGCAGGTATTTCCACTGAATCACGCATTTCTCCAACAGATATGAAAAAATCCAGCATCACTTTCAAGTCACTCTTTGTTTTAGTTTTTGTGTTCTTGTTAACACTTAAAGCTAGAAAAGAGTCAGTGTCTTCATCAGTGACAGAGCGAAACCTCTTGCTACTCGAGCTATTTTCTTTGTCTGATTCGTCAATCTCATGATTCTGTGCATTTTCAATGTCCTGCAGAATTTCATTTGGGAAGTTGAAATTCGCTGAATCAACTTCTTCCAGAATCAAATTTCCTTCCCCATTGACATCCGCGAGATTTCTCTTGATGTACTCTGCCTCCCTATTAGATAAATCGTCGTAGTGAAAATATATATAGTCTTCAACTAACGCATCCATCGCATCATCTATATTTTTTATAGAGCTATTGCTCCATCGTTTTGTTGTCATTTTCTCCTGTCAGACGACACTAGCCGTAGTTCTCTAGAGTTATCGGGATTTCAACCGATTAGTCTAGAGCTAATCGAATATGCTAATATTGGGCTTGCTAAACCCGGGCCAATACGGAAAAATCCGAAAATCCGTATTGGCCTTATAGGACAAAATTATCGATTTGGCAGTTTTACTCGTATTTAGTCAAATAAGCTCCAGTTAATTAATAAAATCCTGTATTACCTGGGAACTATCATTACCATATTACCACGTCAAATGTTTTTTGTTAAAACAGCGACAATAAAATCTAAATGAGAGATCTGTAATATTATATAAAGACATTTTTTGTAATTAAAGGTAAACTTAACTTTTCCGGGTGCGGGATTTTCTCGCTGCTTTTAAGACCCATTGTTGACAGGCTGTTTTCTGCTCTTTGGTCGGGTTGTTGTCTCCTTGACATATTTTCATATTTCAATTCTTAATTATAAGACTATTAGCCATGCACCTTCCTGCATGAGAATGGTCAAGGTTAGGTTTACATACGGCAAAATGAGTAACAGGATTGCATTCATATCAGATGTCAGTATACTGACAGGAAATAGCTGGATAGCAACACCAAACAGCCAGCACATCATTAGCTTTATGATATGGATTGGAAAATGCATAGGATTATATAATTGATAAATTAAATACGGGTTCAGCAAAAGTTTAACCCAATTTGAACTTTGACGCGTGTACTAGTACTTATTACCTGTAGGCTTTTCGTATATGAGGGGCGTCAGCCCAAATGATAAAAGATGACTTCGTCATATTTACATTTACATGAAAACAAATCTTTTCTCTCGTAATAAAAAGAGCAATTTCTTTTGTTAAAACAGGAAAAGTGTTCTCGTTCTGTCATCAAATTGATACATTTATACTGCTTTTGTATGACAATATGAATCGCTGAATGACCTGTTTTAAAGGTCTTCCCTCTACGTGAGGAAAGACCTTATTGTTTTGTAATGTAATTTTTTTCTTTTTTTTACTTTTTTTTTTCTTCCAACATTTTTTTTACATGTTCTCCTCTTGTAATGAAGACCAAAAAAGGACCATCGCTAGACCTCATCATGAAGTAATGTACCAAATGACCATGTTTAGGATTTCATCATCCCCTTTATAAGTTATTTCTCTTTTATTGGTAATTTTCAACATGCCCCCTTCTTTTCGTTGTTTTTAAGGATATCATGACCTGATATCTACCTAATAGGTACATCTCATCATGCTGTATAACCATATGAGGCTGCAAAGATTTTCATCATCCACTCTGAGAGATATACGTGTATCCCCTTGACGGGGGATGAGAGGTTTAGCTAGCTATAAAACCAGGTTCAATCCACCATTTTCTACATCATAAAATGCCTGTACCAAGTCAGGAATATGACAGTTGTTATCCATTCATTTAATGTGTTTGATATTTTGATTTTGCCATTTAATTAGGAATTTCCGTTTGGAATTTTCCTCGAAGTTTAGTATTTTTGTGATTTTAAATTTTGATATGTTGTTCATTAGAATACAAAACCTGCTTTTTACTAGATCGACGCGCTTAGTTGGATTTTGACCAGACTACCTGTACTCCACAAAGTAACAGTTCGCAGTAGTTCTTGTCACCCTTATTCCCAGATACACCATTTTGACTCTGATTATACATTGTACTATGCATGCACCTCGCGAAGACCTTGACTGATTTGAAGACAGGTTGAACTGCAATAGCCGTTGGGATTCTGTATCCAGATACATTTTCGGCGGCCAAATCAATTTCATGTTTTCTTTATTTAGATGACCTGATGCATGCACGGAAAGATACATTCCAGGTCACCGACTCTATATTAAACCGGATGAAATAGCCAATATATATATACATGACAAGTCCACAAAACACAATAATAATGACCAATAGTGACCACAAGGGACCTGCGTCTCGTTGAAGTTGCGTTCCGACTTTGGTAATTTCAGGTTTCTTTTGGATTGTCGGTAAATATTTTCCTCAGAAAGATCGTCATATAGATAAATAATTCGCCAAAATGTTGATTAAATAACCATGCTTTATAATAAAAAGTATTGGTCAACATATAATTTATTGTAAGCTACAAATCGAGCTCAATTTGGGGAAGATTATTCATGAAAAACACCTCTTCGTGCATAAAAGAAATCTATGAGATAAAATTTTGAAATAAAATGTGGCAGAAGATATTAGAAGGGAAAGAGAAACAAAAAAGTTCGTCTACGATCTTGTTTTCTTGCTACAAAGGAAAAATAAACATACTTTATATAAAATTTTAAAAAATGGACTGCTTTTCTCCTTTTCAAGGTTATAAGTTGAAAATTTGATCCGACTGAAAACAAATATTTTATATAGTTACATGTACAATGTACCTAAACATGAACAGTTACAATAATGCAATAAATCACTTTTTTCTCTATCTAAATAAACAGTTTCCCAATTTTATTGCCAATCTGCCATAAAATTTGCAGATTTAAGTAAAAAAAACTAGACCGATTGTTTACTACGATTTTACAATCAAAGATGGCGATATGCAGTCAATTTTCCTAAGTTTGAAACATACATGTTTATAATCTAATCAGTTAACTACTACATACTATCAACAGGACTATATGTAGCTCAAATATTTGTATTGTACAAATGTATGTCATGTATATATACTCTCACGGTTATCCCGCTTCCTTGTTTGAAATTAATTGTTACGTCACAGTTTATTTAGGGTCCTCTTCGAGGTCCGCGTTTTTGCCAAAATCGATTTCTATGAAATCCAGACTACTTTTTTTTAATTGAAAACTAAAAGTTAAAGCGTATAATAATTTCACTGTGTCCAGGTGCTAATTTCTACAATTAATGTATCTACAGCGATGCTGGAGGCAAATATATTTGAAAATGTAAAATTAAAAACAATTAAAAATTTCGAAAAGCTGATAATTAATGTATAATTATATCCAAACTGGACATGGTATACATCAGAGCTTTGATATATATGGCATATTTAAATTTGACAAAACAAATATTTGAGAAAAAGTTACCGTGCTTTTTTTTTTAAAAAGAAATCAGATCTGGTTTTTTTTTCAGCAATAATACTAGTCTATATTTCTCAAAAAAGTCCAAGTTATTCTAATTCATAAGTTTAGGTGTAAAAGAACCATGCAAACAAAGCAGAACGCAATAAACAATAGATGACATAAGAGTCCAATATAATTTGTGCATAAAAAGATAATATAATTTAAAAAAATCATGATGCAAAAAAAATAAACAATTGGATAATTTTATCAAACTAAAACAATGATAATGATAAAACTTAATTATAAATCAAAATTAAACAAATATTTGAAAATAATTGAACAACACGACTTCAATATGTTTCGTCTGCTGAAATTTTACCGTCTGCTGCCAAGTGTCGAGTTTCCCCTCCTACAACACGCTACCATTCGTCCGTCAATGTTTACATCAAAGTATGACGCGTATTTAAGAAGAAATCTCTATCAAACTTATCAAAATTCTCAGCTGATGATGTCGGTTTCAACGGAGAAATTAATTTCTGATGAGGATAATTCTTTACAATTACAGGTAAGCAAGCGAATGCGGAAGTATTATGATGCATAATGCATAATAATAATTATCATTTATTAAATATGTTAAAACATCATAGATAATAAGCTCAGATAATACATCTACATGTATATATTAAAGTATACAGATTATACTAACTTTTTTCTATACACAATTGTTAATTTGTAATTATAGGCATATGATTGTTATTCAAGGCATGGAACATACATTTTTGGATGGTGGTGGTGGTGGGAGGGGGGAAGGGGGGAGGGGGTCGGAGGGTAGGGGTGTTTGTCGACTTCAATTCAGTTGAATCAGTTTGTACTTTATTTTCATCAAACGAACTACTCTGATTTGTAAAATTTTCATAATGAAAAATTATAGCGAACAAACTGTTTATCCAAGAAAAAAAACTCTATAAATTGAGTATGGAAATGGTGAAATATGTCTAAGAGCAGATAACAGACGAAGGCCACCAATGGGTCTTCAATGTGCAATACCACCATTGATTATTCCTAATATATATTAGTCTGCACTTTTCAGAAAATTGTGCATAATTGATCTTTGTTTCAAATAAAGAAATACTTGGCAAAAGTTTTATCATGGCCTGTCCAATACTAAAGAAAAAATTTCACATAGCATTTCATTGCATTTAAGAAAATAACCATCAGGGGTGGATCCAACCATTTTAAAAGGGGGGTCCCAACCCAGGACAAAGGGGGGGGGGTCCAACTATATGTCCCCATTCAATTGCATTGAGCGGCCTGAAAAAAGGGGGGTCCAACCCCCGGAACCTGCCCCCCTGGATCCGCCAATGACCATAACTGCGGTTATCCAATCAAATTATCACCCCCCCTTTTTTTAACTGTGTGCAAGCTTTAGAAACCATGTAACCTCAAGTTTCCAAAATATTCTATAGAAACCCCAAATAAAAAAAGTGTGTAATTGTGCTTTGAAATACCAATATATATATATGTTTATGAGTGACCCAGAAATGTTACTGCATTGAAATGTATGATTAATTATCCAAAACTGTAAAATTCTAGGGAAAATTTTGGGTTTTCGACCTATTTTCGTATGCAACTGGCTGTGACGTACCATGATTCTGTGGTATTACACATCAATGCAAACAGAAAGCCCCGCACCCGGAGGTGGGCCACTGGGCCTCATCTGGCCCCTTAATAAAAAAAATGTACAAAACATTATAAAAGAACTAATTAAAAATTAAAAAAAACCCATGCAAGACTAAAAAGGCCATGTAGTTGCTCCTGACTATAGGGACAGGCGCAAACGATGCAGCCGGTTAAACATGTTTTGTGAACTCTCAACCCTCCCCTATACATTTTGTACCTCTAGGCTTATGTAGAATAAGGAAACACACAGCAAAACGCATAGTCTGAGTCCGATGTCAGAATAGGATACTCGTTTGAATTGTTTTACAATGTCATTTCGGAACTTTTTATAGCTGACTATGCGGTATGGGATTTGCTCATTGTTGAAGGCCGTACGGTGACCTATAGTTGTTAATTTCTGTGTCATTTTGGTCTCTTGTGGAGAGTTGTCTCATTGCAATGGCAATCATACCACATCTTCTTTGTTATACAAAAGAAACTAAGCAAAATGAAATACCGTTTTTGTTGTGTTTCAAAAGCATACAAGGACACAACTTATTTTTGAAACTCAATGCTGTATTAATACGTGCCCCTCCCTTAATTTGCACCATTTACCTCCTTTACGTAACAAGTAATGGCTTTTCAGGAAATTTAGAATCACAATATTTTTTAAACAAAGCATATCTCTCCCCAATACACCAGACTTTAAAGGTCGACTCTTTTTAAAAGATAATCAAGTTTATAGGAGTGTGAATTTCACATTGGTATCTATCGCCTCTATACTGAGCTCTATAAGATAAATATTTAAACTATTTCAGAGATGCTAATCGTACAATTACAGATATCACACTTTTTATTGTTTAAAATACCAGATCTTTCAGTTCTGAGGCCCCTCATGGGGTGTCAAAGTAATCACATTATCACAATTTTTGACAAAATAATCACGTTAAATTTTTTTTTAAATAGTTTTATCAAATAATCAAAAATACAATCGTGGAATATCAAATAATCAAGTAATTATGAAATAAAACTAGTATATATTTGTTTAGGGGCCAGCGGAAGGACGCCTCCGGCTGCGGGAATTTCTCGCTACATTGAAGACCTGTTGTTGACCTTCTGCTGTTGTTTTTTTATTTGGTCGGGTTGTTTTCTCTTTGACACATTCCCCATTTCCATTCTCAATTTTATTGTAATCAAATAATCACGACAAAACGGTGAAGTAATCAAGTAATCACAAAAATATCATAATAAAAAGACCATGAGGAGAATCATTACTTGATGCAAATGCAAACATTCCTATTTACTTCCTGAATTACAATGGTGATCAATAATACTAATGATATAATATTGATAACGATTGTATAACATATAAATATGATAATGAAATGATATATCCATTTTCACAGAAATTTGTGTGAAAAAAATAAATTTAAATGTCACGTACTTTCTAAAATGTAATATTATACATTTTACATGGCAAACACTTATATTTATAGAAAGTTCATGTCAATGTTATTTGATCCATTGTAAATATATAAAATGCTAGTAAGCCAAGTATACCTACTTGAATAAACATTAAGTATACTATACAAAATCTTCACATATTTCTGTTAAGTTAAGTAAACAAAAAAATGCATTGACTTTTCTTAGATAAACATTTTTAAGATGCATTGTAATGTGCGTTCGGAAATGGGAATCTGTTCTACTTTTTTTGACGTTTCATTTATCTTTTCGTTTCCGTTTGAAGGTCGCTAGTAGGCAATCATGAAAAATCATCTTTTTTTTAAATGGAAGCTTTTTACGAAGTAATTGTATATATATATAAGTTCTATTAATTCTCTTTATTAATTCTCTGTGTATTTTTAACTCAAGGAAATTCAGTCTGGCAGCTTCATTTATAATTGTTATTTAAAGCCACTTGCTTTTGTATTTTAGGACGAGATTACTAGGAAGCAGGAGGAACTTGCTAAGAAGGCGGAAGAATATACGACGACAGTAGGTAGTTATACTGCCTGGAACACAAACGTAGATTTAGGACCTCCCGACTCAACTGTCTCACTGACGAAAGATGACGTACACATCCAGGATTACTACAATGCTTTACAATATAGTTTGTTTGAGAACAATCTTCCCGAGACTATCGACAGAACGCAGAAACCGAGAACATGCCACCCGGATACGGAAGTTGCAATCGTTGTTTTGGCATCACCAGTGGAATGTCTAGCGATATTGCTAGAAGGTGGACGACAATGTCCGGGCGAAATGTTACTGGTGATGTCACCTACCTGGCTCATTAAGGATAAATCTAATAAAGGTGAAGGTCAACACTCGCTTTTTGTTAAAAAGGCAATTGTTTTTGATCGTACCGGAACCTCCTTTATCGATGTGTTCGAGAAACCTAGACGGTGTACCTACTTTGTGAACTTCTTCACACGTGCATGTACTGATGGTCAAAGAAACGATGGTGTGGATATTGAGTTGGATTTGGATTGCCCGATGTCCAGTTCTATTGAGCTGTGCAAATACGTGGACGATAAACTTTTGACTCGTATATGGATGGCGGAAGCGGGTGTACATTACCCAGAAACACTAGCAGTTGTGTACAAACCGGCGTATGAATACAATGTCCCAAATGATGCAAATATTGAAGTTATAGTTGTTGAAAGAAAAAAGGATGTAAACAATAATATTGTAGACAAAGTTAAGCATTTCCTGAAGTTAGAAAATATTCAGTCAATAGGAAAGGTAAACTACTTTGATTTGAGGCAATGATTTTTTTCTGGTATCTACTGGTGTATTTTTTTTCAACTTTCTCCTTCATCAGAATAATGTTTTATCTCTTTTATTAAGCAATTACGCATATACTGAACACAGACAACCGATGTACTTAAAACTTCGTGATGATTCAGATTTTCAAGGGTCACGTGATGCTCATAGTCTTATCATTCATTTTCAGATAAAAGTTTTGAAATATTTCTTTTTTCAAGTTTAAATACAGAAACTGTCTGAATATTTAGAATTTTAAAGATATCAGTCCTGTCTTGAATTACCACAAATTGCAACATTTTCTACGATAAAGACCACAGAAGAAAATTAACTACCTAACACAAACAAAATATACAAGCAAGATCCGACGCTGTGTGAGGTTTTACTGTTTTGTTAAATTATGAATGCAAATGGAAAAAAAAAATGTATTCGTGAATGATAGGTTTTACTTTAGATATCATAATGCATTTTCCATAACCTTGATCTTTCTGGATTTTCCAATGATCCTAAAAGTCCAATATTTGTTGCAAAAGTTCTTTTACGCAAAGGGAGCGTAGCGCTCTCTTTACTAGTCGTCACTCCTATTTTTGATAGAACGTGAAATAAAAAGGAAAAATCACGAACTGAAAGAAAAAAACCACATATGAGTGTTGATACATGTAGCTGGTAATTTATATATTTTTAGAGAATTTCTAATGACTGAATTTTTTTAATTCAGATTTAAATGAACATATCAATTAATTAATGCTTTCCAAAATTCACAGTATTCACCGAACTTAGCATGCACGACATATTTGCCACTGGACATAAAACAAACAACAATCAGTTAATACAGTATTTATACAAGATTATCATAATTTATTTTACTAGATCGTGGTTAAACCCTCTGGTATTATGTGGCATGGCAGTAGATGCGTGTCGTTCCACGAAGTGGCAAATGTTGAAGAAATTTGTAAAGCTGTGACGGACTTATTATCCATATTGGAAGTAGAAAATGCTGTAATGATTGAGGCATTTTATCACCCTGTAGAATCAACAAACCCAAAACTAGGTAATAAATACAATGTCATATCTTAAAAACTTGGTACACTCAGAAAAGGGTCTGTCCTTCAAAAGTCCAATCCTCAAAACGTTCCAAGTCAACGTCACTGTTTGTCGAAACATGTTTCAATGGGTTTTGGCGCTTAACTTAGGGGCATACGATACAGTTTTGATGCTGTATTAACAAGTTCATGAAAATTTCCATATAGGCTATTTTTTACCTGATTAAATCAAATATGTAATAAAAAATATACCTTCATGTGCTACTTTTTGAGTTAAATGAGGTCGAAATTTTGTATATTTGCTCGAAATTCAGATTTGTGGCCGTAATTTCTTTTTCGAAAGAAAGACATAACTTTTTTGTTATAAAAGATAAAAACAAATTGTTTTTTGTTAAAAAAATGGGTAATTTCTGTATTTTATAAATATCCTTAAAAAATATGCAATTTTTTTATCAGAAATAACTCATATTTATCAAATGTTCATGAATTGAGGAAAAAACGTAATTTTTTACTGCATGTTTATCACAATTAAAAAAAATCCTCTATTTACAGTTTTATAAAATTTGGGTCACATAATCTCCCTGCAAAATGAAACAAAAGGCCGTTTTGAAAAATAGGGGTCCATGAACTCGTTTTCAAATTAAATCAGTTTGAATGATAAAAATCAGTCGAAAAATGCATCTTTTCCCGATATCTCACAGTTTGACGTCGCGAAAATAACAAATTACGTTAGCAACGCCGTTACCTTCCCTGTAACTGTATCGTATGCCCTTAACGTGACGTGTCCTTACACCAGGACCCAACTGTGTACATTTTTGAAAACGTCCAAATGTGTCCACATTTATGAAACCAAGTCAATGGTTTAAAAACATGTCCAAATTACAACCTCCTTTCTACAGGAGGCACAGCAGAACATAGCCTTTACTCTGACTGATAATAGGATATATTTACAATAGACAGTTGTATCACCTTCAGTAGAAATGTAAGAGTCCACGTGCAAAATGTTTCAACAAATAGTTCTACTGAATGCACGTTCGATGTATGATTTTATAATTTAATTTCGTAACTCTGTATAGCAGAGACACAGAAATGTTTTGTTGCAGTATATAATTGCAAGCTAGACCAGATGTAATTCAACAATTTCTACCCTTTGCTCACATTTTTAACGTGTTTTGGCAGTGTTAAAATTCGGCCACGTTTAAACGATTTTTTTGACAATTGTGGGCTGTTTGTATCTGTCATCAGCCGTATTCCAGTTTACCAGATACTTTTGATTACGAGTGTACTGTATACTTAACACGAAACACACATAACACTTTTTATTTCATATTAGACTTGAGATATCTGCCTACAATGAAATAAGTTGAACTTGACTTTACATTCAGTGTTAAGCAAATAATATTGAATCTTTTCAGCTGATTATTCGTTCAGATTGAGGACCAATGTATGTAGGAGAATAGACGATACACCAATTGCAACACAGATGGTTTGTGGGATAGGTCTGAAAAATCAACCAATCAATGGCGACAACACTATTCCCCATTCATTCGAAACAACAATGCAAATGTGGAACATGGATAAAACAGAAATAAAGCGACTACTAAATACTGTATCCCAAGGTTCGGAAAAGATCATGGATAGTATTATTGCATTTGAACGTACGCTTTCAACAGATTTAAGAGGAGGTGTCGGAGCTCAAACGGATCTTATCGGTATGTCGTCTTTTATTTTGTATTTTTAATGTTCCTTTGATATTTTCTATAGGATGTGTCATATTACTGACTCAACACCTTTGAACGTTCAGATCTCCTTTGTTTTTTGTCTTGATAAAACATATCTATTTTATTTGGCTTTTCAAAGTGAAAAAAAACGTACACGTAAAACTGAGAAACATAAGTTTATACACTGGTTTAAAAAGACCACAAATGAAGCAATGTTTAGAAAAGTTAAGACCAAGAAAAACAACTCTACGACAAAACCGAGGTAATCTCGTTTGCTCCTGCTTCACATGTGACACCCGTCATGTTAATTATGTTTCTAGTAATAGATAAAAAAAAAAATAATAAAAAAAAAAAAAAAAAAAAAAAAATTCTTTGAAGTTATGATTCATATGTGATATTTCGTAATTATGTCTAATAGGTATAGACTACGTTCTTGGAATGGTAAACGGACAAATGGAACCAGTCGGAATAGAAGTAAACAGTCATGACTGTACCATCAATTGTCAGTTGTTTGAATTCTTGAACCCCCATAGACAAGGAGAAGCAGTGAAACCACTAGTGGAGACCATGATAAGACGTTCTCAGCTGTTCGCCATGCAAGACAAAACTGTTCTTGTAATCGGAGCTGGAGGTTTTAGCAAAATGTTTATTTGGGACAGCTATAAATCGTTTGGTATCAATGTAAGTCATTTGATATTTAAGGGAGAGATGTAAGAACTGAAAGGACATTCAAACTTATAAGTCGAAAATACACTGGTGAAAAACAAAATAGAAAAAGATAAACCACAGTTTTCAAAACACTCACAATGTTTGAAGGCTTTACGCAATATGTATGATAATTTGTTATGATGTCTATCGTGTTGATAATGTCTTGGTGTAAGTATTTTAGATAGAAATAAGAAGATGAGGTAGTATATATCTGCAAATGAGCAAAATCTCAATTCAACTCACAGTGTGTAAAACTTGAACAATTGTAGGGCCTTCAACACAAAGCATTGGCTCACGTATAAAATTGAGAATGGAGATGGGGAATATGTCAAAGAGACAACAACCCGATCAAAGAGCAGAACGCAACCGAAGGCTACCAACTAGTCTTCAACACAGCGAGAAAACCCCGCATTTTATATTCATAATAAATTCTTATTATCATTGATATCTTGAACAAAAGTTGTAACCCTACCACATTGCCAAACCTGGCATGAATTTACATTGAAAACTTAAAGATTGATATTTTCTATATATTCATTATAATATAGGTTGTTCTAGTTGATCCTGACGATTCGACGTGTGCTGCCTCTAAGGCTTCGCATTTTATTCAGTACAATTTCCTCGACCACAAACATGACGAAGACCATGCTACATACATTATAAAGCTTCTTAAAGAGAGAGGGTTGGCGGTTGATGGCTGTGTTACCTTTTGGGAAGACTGTGGTCCATTAGCAGCAACAGTTTGCGAAACACTGAAATTAAATGGACCAGGAAAGCAAGCAGCCCAAATTGCCAAAATGAAAAGCTGGACACAAAACGTATTAAGAACCAAAACAGGAGATATTCCGCATTTTCCCAGAACGTATCTTTATACTAGCAAGTGCCACCCAGTTAAAAGTGAATCGGACATAGATAAAGCAATAGACCACGTGGGGATACCTGCAGTATTGAAATTAGAGTATGGGTCTAGCGCTGTAGGAGTTAAACCAGTCCGTGACCGTATAGAGTGTACCAATACATACCAACAAATAAAGAATCATCTTCGATCGGAGGCGGATCACCCTGGTATTGGACTCGGATACGGAAATGACGTCATGCTGATGGAGAATATCGACGGTACAGAACATGACGTGGATGTGGTCATCTTCCAGAGGCAGCTCATTACCGCATTTGTCTCGGATAATGGACCAGCTAGAAATGGCTCGTACACAGAAACAACGGCATTAATGCCAACATGCTTACCATTGGACAGAAAAGGTCAGCTGATAATTGCTGCATATCAGTGCTGTACAGAAATTGGACTCGTTGATGGTGTTTTTAACGTTGAAATGAAAATGACAAATACAGGACCAAAACTGATTGAAATTAATGCTCGAATGGGTGGTTTTTATCTTCGTGACTGGATAAAGACTTGTTATGGACATGATATTTTACTTTATGCTTTCATGATTTCATTAGGCATAAGACCAGTGATTAATAAGCATGAACCACGATGCACCATACTGGGAACAATGTGTGTTCCATCCGCTCACAAACAACAATTGAAAAATCCAAACAATTTGAATTTGTTGAATACACTGATTCAAAAGAAAGCTGTACGGTATAACCAGATCGAGGCTTCTTTGGAAGATTGCGGAAGTGCAGACGAGGAGGAACCATTTTGCAACATAGCAGTTGTGGATGTAAATTTGAACATAAAAAGATCAAAAAGAAAATTGACCAATATTTGCAATGCCCTCGGCCTGAATACAAAGACATATGACTTAAATTACCTACTGGAGGATTTTAAGGAATCATGATTGATGCAACTAATAATTATTGTGTTAAGACTGATTACCACTTTGACATTTATAAATTATTTGGTACAAGGGACAAAAGGAAAAGGGGACCAGATTAGTCATTACTACATCTATTGATTAAATCACTTTCATCAAAGGACCGTACAAAATGTGAAGATTGCCTTTTACATTATTCCAAATTTGAAAATAGTAATCTTCTACATCAATCAACTTTGCTTTGACGCTTCATTTGTATATAGATTAATGCACTGTAAGCATTTATACAAATGATAAGGTATATAGACTGAAAATATTGATTTATTAAATTCAAAATTGTTACTTTGGCAACATAAAAGCATTCCAATATAATTTTGTAAGCATTAGCTATATTTTCTAACACTGCTTTTTGCATTTTATAACGATATACAAGTGTTGACCGAAGCACATTTTGGAAGAAGCGAAAGCGCTGCAAACAAAAAGTCGCTCGTTCAACGCTTTAATTTGAAAAACTATAAAATTACAAAAATGTATTAATTTTATAATGACATTTCGAGGAAAACCTTTTTTATGCATTGGTCAAATGTTGTCACGGAGGTCATTGGAAGTCTTTGATATTGCATTGTATGCAGGAGTAAAATGTAAAATGTAACTTTTGGAATGCCTCAACCAATCATTATCATAAAATCAAATGAAATGTTTATGAAATGTTATTATATGCTACTTTTATATATAAAACTAATTCTGATTTATTTTTTAAATCATTAATATTACCAGACAATACATGATTACATGTTGCTTCAGGTGTAGGTATTGTTACGGGTTAAACAGGAACATTTTATTGAAACATTATAGTTCACCAGTTAATTGATTCATGGAACAATAATGAAAATACAATCATGTACATGCATGGAGGTGGGGAATATGAAAATAAAAATTATTATTTGAAACCGATTTGTGTCTTAATGATATTGTTTGATTTAGCATTGTAAAAAGTTTAATACAAATTATCTGAAATAGGACTAAGTAGTCAGTATGACTACCGTTTTTTCCAATTATTATTCAATTTGTATATATATACGTGGAAACGTTTAATGTTTATGGTAAACCCTCCCCTCTCCAAAAAAAAATTAAAAAAAATAACAAAATAAAAATAACACAAAATGAAATTTAACAAGACAGAAAAAAATCAAAACAAGCATTTATTAAACATCTTATAATTTATAAATCATTACAGGCAGCATAAAATATTTTCCATCATATGACACAATAAAAATAACCGCAACCTTAGAAAACGCAGAAAACGACCATGGATGCTTTTGTAATGACAGACACACTCTCTGTAAAAACGACACCCGTCGAATTACACATATTTTTAGACGGCAGGACAGTGAAACTAAATTTGAGAATTGAAATGGGGAATGTGTCAAAGAGACAACAACTCGAGCATAGAGCAGACAACAGCCGAAGACAACCAATGTGTCTTCAATGCAGCGAAAAGATCCCGCATCCGGAGGAGTTCTTCAGCTGGCTCCTTAACAAATATGTATACTAGTTCAATGATAATGGATGTCATACTAAACTCCGAATTAACTGTTTTCCTTTAATATTTCCTCCAATGTCTGAAACGTATATTACCGAAATAAACTTTATCACTAAATGTGTACTTACATGACCAACACGATGTTGCCACACATAGAGAATATTCTTTCCCTTCCGAAGCACCGGCATCTACACAAGGTTTTACGGTGTTTTTTTTAACTAAGTTTTCGTTTAAAAGTATGTTGTTTGACCTTTGGTCGTTTTTTTCATGGTGCTGCCAGTTTGTCTTCGATTACTAAATTTGAATATTTCTTTGAATATTTTACTTTTTTTACTACATTTATACAGAGCGAACATATAAACGGTAATTTTGATGAGGCGAATTAAGAGATAACTGTATTGTATTTGAAGCTTTAAGGACGTCCATCGGTAGTTTTACTGTCGCAAATTTAGTTTACCTGGCGACGCGGAGCGGAGACAGGTAAACGGGTATTTGCGAGAGTAAAACTACCGATGGACGTCCGCAAAGCTTCAAATACAATACAGTTATCTCTATTCTAATGCAAAACAAGTTCATTATTAAATTTCAATCATTATTTCAGTGTAAAATCTTCATTAAAGAAAATTCCGCGAAAAAATGTTATCTTCTTTGGTCCCTACACTAGGTGACGTCATAGTAATGCTTCCGGCGTCAAACATAAACACCGGGCGTTTTATGGCTTCTGTGCCGCTTCAAAATGTAATAAAATTTGATAAAAAGAAGATTTTTAGGCGCAACAAGTGAGTTTTTTTGTTTATTATTGTAGAAATAGCATGTCAATACATTCCGAAATTCAAAATGTCGGCTTCCCTAGTTACAGACGAGGAGATAGAGAATTTTACGCTTGCTGTCATCCAATCAGAACAATTGTTACAAAATAATTGCATTAGAATACATCATATAATGAACGGATCAACCAGCTTTGGGTTGTTTTTTAAAGAGAGATGTAATATCAAATAAGCGTTTAAGAAACATACAACACCATCCTGGATATGGTTATAGCAATTTTAAATAATTTAAATCTGGATGTAACGCGTCTTTTGATTGGTTATAGCAATTTTGAATACCAACTCGTGTTGCTCAGTCTTTATTTTTCTATGTTGTGTTTTGAAACTTGTCATTTCGTCGTCTTTCAGTTTATGCCAAAAAAAAAAAAAGAAGTAAAAACACAAAAATACTGAACTCCGAGGAAAATTCAAAAGGGAAAGTCTAAAATCAAAAGGCAAAATCAAAAGTCCAAACACATCAAACGAACGGATAACAACTGTCATATTCCTGACTTAGTACAAGTATTTTCTAATGTAGAAAATGGTGGATTGAACCTGGTTTTATAGCTAACTAAACCTCTCGCTTGTATGACAGTCGCATCGAATTCCATTACATTGTCAACGATGCATGAACAAAACAAACATACGCCAAGGCGTTGTTAGTTTCTCTGAACTTATGGGTTTTGTATCTTCTGCCTCTTTCTTACTTGAATACTGAAATTAAGAACGTTGTGTTTTGTAGTAAAAGTACCAAACATTCAGACACTATTTAACAGTTTGGTACTATCTAGAGAGGGGTGAAAGATACTACTGAGACAATCAAACACATATATCCAAAATTAACTGACTACGTCATGGCTAAAAAAGAAAAAGACAAACAGAAAAATAAAAGTACAAAAGACTTAAGAAAACTATAGTCTAAGCAACACGAATCCCACCAAAAACTGGGGATGATCTCAGGTGCCCCGGAAGCGTGAAATGTTAGAACAGTTTTCATTCATTATATGATACTATATTTTAGTTTTAAATATCCTTGTAAAGTTTGTTATCTCTAGATACTCAAACCTCAAGGGTTTCTTAATCAGTGTTTGGATGTTTGGTACTGTTATAACTAAAGTTTGTTATCTCTAGATACTCAAACCTCCAGTGGTTCTTTATCAGTGTCTGGATGTTTGGTACTGTTATAACTAAAGTTTGTTATCTCTAGATACTCCAGGGTTTCTTAATCAGTGTCTGGATGTTTGGTTCTGTTATAACTAAAGTTTGTAATCTCTAGATACTCAAACCTCCAGGGTTTCTTAATCAGTGTCTTGATGTTTGGTACTGTTATAACTAAAGTTTGTTATCTCTAGATACTCCAGGGTTTCTTAATCAGTGTCTGGATGTTTGATTCTGTTATAACTAAAGTTTGTAATCTCTAGATACTCAAACCTCCAGGGTTTCTTAATCAGTGTCTGGATGTTTGGTACTGTTATAACTAAAGTTTGTTATCTCTAGATACTCAAACCTCAAGGGTTTCTTAATCAGTGTCTGGATGTTTGGTACTGTTATAACTAAAGTTTGTTATCTCTAGATACTCAAACCTCCAGGGTTTCTTAATCAGTGTCGGGATGTTTGGTACTGTTATAACTAAAATTTGTTATCTCTAGATACTCAAACCTCCAGGGTTTCTTAATCAGTATCTTGATGTTTGGTTCTGTTATAACTAAAGTTTGTTATCTCTAGATACTCCAGGGTTTCTTAATCAGTGTCTGGATGTTTGGTACTGTTATAACTAAAGTTTGTTATCTCTAGATACTCAAACCTCCAGTGGTTCTTAATCAGTGTCTGGATGTTTGGTACTGTTATAACTAAAGTTTGTTATCTCTAGATACTCCAGGGTTTCTTAATCAGTGTCTGGATGTTTGGTTCTGTTATAACTAAAGTTTGTAATCTCTAGATACTCAAACCTCCAGTGGTTCTTAATCAGTGTCTGGATGTTTGGTACTGTTATAACTAAAGTTTGTTATCTCTAGATACTCAAACCTCCAGGGTTTCTTAATCAGTGTCGGGATGTTTGGTACTGTTATAACTAAAGTTTGTTATCTCTAGATACTCAAACCTCCAGTGGTTCTTAATCAGTGTCTGGATGTTTGGTACTGTTATAACTAAAGTTTGTTATCTCTAGATACTCAAACCTCTAGGGTTTCTTAATCAGTGTCTGGATGTTTGGTTCTGTGATAACTAAAATTAAAGATTGACTAATTGATGTAAAATTTTGAAAAGAGTTTAAATTAAAAAAAAATAGAAGTGAGGAGATGTGGTTTGATTGCCAAAAATGAGACAACTCTCCAACAGAGCTAACACGAGTGGTAGTATATTGGTACTTAAAAGTACACTTTACGTACAATAACAGTATGACATTCTTTTTGCATTATCACTTTAATGTTATGCATCCTGATAATGTTTTCGAATCACATCTTTGGTTGATAAACACCACTAATAATAAGTGCTCGAATGAATCTAAGGTAAATTTCTAAGTAAAAGGATTTTTGTTTTACCATATTTTAAATGAAAATGACACTTTATATATTTTGTGATTCCGAAGCGTTTTAATCGGTTATTAGATATGAATTGTACGAAAATATAACGAGAATACCGAACTCAGAGTCAAATCCAAAAGAAAGTCCATACAAACTGACATAAATCAAACGTTATAACAGAACGTGTGGAAAACATCTGTTATAAATTTCGAGTTAAAAAAAAGTCAAAATTTTGAGTTTAAAAAAAGTTGAAATTTTTTGTTTAAAAGAAGGCGAAATTTCGAGTTTAGAAAGTCAAAATTTCAAGATGAGATAGGTTAAAATTTCGAATTAAAGTCGAAATTTTTGAGATTTGAAATGTCAAAATTTCGACTTTGAAAAAAAAGTTCACTGCCAATTTAATTTTTTCTATGTCCCTTATACGCTTCCGTAATATTCTCTACTTGAAACAGACATTTTCAGATGTAAATATCACGCTCTTTTTGTATGACAACGAAAAACAAATGGTATTTTTTCGAATTCGTTACGATTTTGTTTTAAAACTATTCCGTGACGTGCCTTTTTTGTCATTTTAAATACTTTCCTCTAATTAGAATATCCAAAAATAAACAGGTTTTACATTTCTACACTGCAATAATAATACGTACGACAACATGTTCAAACATCGTCCTATTTTTTGTCGCCCTTTAGTTATTATTTTTATCACAACTAAAACTGTTCCAATAAACCTGTGTATGAGGTGATGTTTGTGAGTTTCAAAAGTTAAAAATAGTTCCTTCAATAGTAAAACACGATTACAAATTAAAATCTCTTAAACAATCAAATTTATTTACAAATAAGGATGTGTTTGATTTGTGACATTTAGTTTCACATTTGTCTTACTGTACTGACAAACTTGTTGTTTAATTGCATTTTACCGTTATTGAATAACCGTTTCAAAGATGATATCGGATAAGTTCCCTTACGACGTAACTATAATCCACCACCTTTTTCATGAAATTCGACATAACCTGGTTTGTATTAACATGAGCAACATGTGGAACAGGATCTGCTTACCCTTCTGGAGCACCAGAGATCACTCCCAGTTTTTGGTAAAGTTCGTGTTTCTTAGTCATTAGTTTTCTACGTTGTGTCTTGTGTATACTATTACATGTCTGTTTGTCTTTTTCATTTTAGCCATGGCGTTGTCATTTTATTTTCGATTAAGGAGTTTGACGGTCACTCTGGTACCTTTCGCCCTTCTTTTATATAGGCGAGTGACTTTACCCAAAAAATTAAATTTTTAATGCACCTACCTAACACACGGCTAAATTATATATCATTTTAAAGCTACACATCTGTACTATTTGTTTTGCCCGGTCGTAAAAAATTCGTACGGTGCAATTTCCGTCAAATCGAGATCAAAGGCCAAGGACGAATAAGTGCATATTTTTGAAGATTTCAGCCTGATTGCATTATATAACTTTTATATACTTGATTCACATATGCAAACAATTTAAACTTTTAGCAGAGCGTTAAACTAAGTAATACCCTGTAATGACTATCAAAGAAGTTTTTGACATCCTAAAATTTCCTAAAAGTATGCTTACTTCTAATCAAAAAGCAAATCATGACAACTCATACAGTTGCCCAAAATACCGCCATCTGCGAAATCACTGCTTTTAAGAATGTCTTCCTATTTAAACATTGTATGTGGTTAATGTAAGATTTAATAAACAAATTCTTAAGAATCTGAAAAATTTAGAGTAAAAAAATATGTGCGCGAATCGTATTATTGCTTGAAATAAAGGGGGTGAAACTAAGAGATTGCAATCTGCATTGTAACTACCAGTCTGAAATAAAGAAATTTTTACTTTTCTAATTGTTTGATTTGTAGCTTCATTATCAATAATGTAGTAAAAAGACCTTTTTATTTATTTTATGTGAATTGAAAATTTAGACCAAAATAAATAAAAATAAATTGATGAAAATTGAAATTTCAAAGAATTTAAAAAAACTAGTAAACACATTATAAATGATACTTGATTTCTTGATTGCTTGAATTGCGTTGTTCATTGTTTACATGTATTAATCATAAAATAAGAATAATTTTGAAATAAATATCCATTTATACGCAAAGATTCTAGTTACAACTAGACTTCCTGAATAGCTTGAATGACTAGTTCATTTTTCATACAAGGATGACTTCATGCAAGATTTTCTGATCACGACTGAAAAGAAGCTATCATTATCTTGAAACTTCACTTTCCACTATATAGATGATGTCATCACACTAAAGAGTTCAAAATTTTTGACAATGTTAGACTCGTATTTTCCATTGAAATTGGAAATACAAGAGTCAACAGATATACAAATATCGATTCCCCAAGCTATATTTTGCTTTTTGAAATTTTTTTCATTTTTTTAGGATTTGTGATAAATTTAAATTTTCGGGAAATTTTGCGCATCGAATTTCTTATTTTTTGTTTGATTTGGAAATTATGTATCATGTTCCATAAAGTTCATATGATCTTTTGAAAAATTTTAGGGTACAATAATAATTTTTTTTTTCATGACCTTTGACCTTGATTTAACAGAAAATGCACCGTACGATTTTTTTACGACCGGGCAAAACAGAAAGTACAGATTATCAGCTTTCGAATGATATATAATACAGCCGTGTGTTAGGTGGGTGCATTAAAGTCGTTAACTAAGCGTCATTTTGAAATAAGTCACTCGCCTAATAAATCAATGACTTCAAATACATTATAAAGGTTGACAAGTTTAAATATGTACAGCTTCTCAGAATATCACACCGAACTATCATTATCAGGTTAAAAAGGTCTTGCACATGCCTTACTTTAGAAGTAGTTATTACGGGCAAATCCAGGGTTTTTGAAAACGGGTATAATGCCATAAAACGGAGGAATAACATCCTAGCATGTCGAGCAATTTTACGATTTTGTTGATATTTTCCCCATTCCCCTTTTTGCCCCCCCTGAATCTACCACAGAAAATATAACCTTCATAATGTAAATAATTTTTAAAATTGAAACCATATCACATGCGACAAGAACGTGCACACTTCCTGACAGTTGATATCAAATACTATTTTTTAATCGCGGATCATCGTTGTTCACCAATTTACCAGTAATTCGAAATCATTCTTATAAAAGTCGTATTTATTACCTTTATATAAAAAAAGAGATTAATGCTATACTTATATTGAGCTGTAAGTGTTCCCATAAAACTCTGTGTTATTTAGCTTTCACATCGATTAGATAATCTTTATTCTAAGTACTACAGTACCTAATATCAAAATTCAGATTCAGAAACACAGGCACTTGTATCAGACCCCCATATACCGGTATAAAGAAACATGCATGTAACCATGAAGGGTCTAAACAATATAAAATACTTGACTTGATGTCTAATTTTATCGTTCAAGGATCTGAAACTGAAATTTATAAAATGAATGAAAATTCGTTTTAAAATTTCACCTTCATTATGTCACCTCAGAAAGTACAAAACATCATAAATTTTGGATATGCCACACTCTAATATCATACATTGACTCATTTATTGTCGTGGGTACTAATTTTCGTAGATAAGAAAAAATTTGTATGCTCGTTGATATTTAATTTAGTGGTTTTGCCGATGTCTGCATACAAGCCTTTAAAAAAATTGTCATTCGTTGAACACATAATTTGGTGCTTTACCTGTACTCACGAATTCCACGAAAATTCGTACCCAATAATGAATACACAGTAGTATATAAGAAGCGGAAGACAAGGGTACATTTAAAACTCACAAGTCGAGAGAAACTGACAATGCTGTTATATGAAAAGAGACAACGAAAACACAAACTAATTAAAAAAATAATTACATAGAAAACGAAAGATCGAACAACACGAATTTATATTTAAAACTGGTATTTATATATCCAGACACCGGATTAGAAACCTTCAATGATCTAGATACGTCTAAACTACTAATTGATCTTAAGGATGTCTGCTTGTCATGTTTTGGAATTTTTGTCAGATTTTCGGAATCCTCTGGTTTAAACAAAATTGCCAATGAACCCCCATTTTTCTTTTTATAAATCTTGTACATGTATAAATATAAGTCATATGTAAAAAGTCTTATAAAATTTTATTTATTTTTTTATAGTATTTAAGAACTTTAACTGGTTTATGATAAATCTAAGAAAAATCAAGAGAGAACATTTCCCGCCGAAATTCCAATGGCTAATATCTCGAAAACAACCACATTGACCCCTATATTGTTTTTGCTTTCTTGATTCCTCAATTTATTCTCTATCAATACATACTAGTTTTATGAAAAGTTATTTATTTTGAAACTGAGCAGCAAAAATCCTTTAGTGTAGAGGTATGCTAAATTTAAACACGATTTGGTGTATTTTGGAAGCAGTTTATATATTGTTTATGGGCCAACGTGGTTCAGGTTGCAGGGTATTCGTGCTGCATTGACAACCCACTGGTGTTATACGGTACTCTTTGGCTAAGTTGTGGTCTCTTTGTCACATTCCCTGTTTCCTTTTATGTCTTTGAAACAAGACACATTGATGACGTCGATATTCGTCTCATTAAACATTATTTCTGCAGATAAATCAATGATTTCTCTTCTGATCATTTAGAAGACAGTCTACTTTCACAATCAAAGAAATCAGATTGGAGTGCATCTGCATGTTAGATCCATAAATCAACAGATTATTATACGACTCAGTGCAATTTAAAATAATTGCAATTATATTATCTAATTATTTAAGCTTATACATTGTACATATCATTTTAACTAGATTGAACCAGATGTGACAAACCAAATACATCCTTATTTGAATTTCAATTTGAACCAATAAATATATATTATTTTGTATTTCCCGGATACTTATCTGATGGTGTTGCACTACTGACAGGAACTATTATCAATTTGTATTGGTACTTCCCAGATACTCATCTTATCGTGTTGTTGTCGTGACATTTTAACAATACATATTATTAATTTTCGAAACTTAAAAAAGATTAGAAAAGATTATACACACTTGACCTCATGCACAAAATTCGTTTATACGTAAGTTATATCCCACTGTATAGAGTGAAGTTTAACGGTGATCTTAAGTGTAATCCATTTCTAAGTACTGCTTTCTTTGAGAGATCAAGTTTGAGGAAAATCAACTGAAAATACAAAAACAATCACATCGTATTGACATGTTTAAAATTAAAATCAGCGGAAATGATACATTTATTTTTCTTTAGTTTGGAGAATGGGACCTCCTATTGTTTGCATTAAGTATCATGCATTGTAATTAAATCGATAAATTGTTTACATTATTCACACATGTACCTACTCTCCTTGTTAAACACAAATCAGAATTCAAAAAAAAACATTCTCAAACTTTTCAACATATACTGCCATTAAGTTCCTCTTATTTTTTTTAAAACTGAAGTATTTTTCTGGTTTTCCATTACCAAATAATGAATAACCGTGTAAGGGAATAATAATAGATATCATTTAATGAGCTTTGCATCTCATATAATTATGTTGTACACAGATTTGACTCAAATTGTCTTATTAAAGGTAAAAATTTTGACATGTTGTTGTTGTAAAGATCCTACGTAACAACAGACGCAGATCAATTCCATTACATTTTTCACCTTCGCGATTCGCGTAAACTGCTATATTTTAATACCAGGATATGAAATTATTAAAATAAAAGGGGTCTTCTCAGTTTTATTTTATTAGCATAGATTTCAGGAAAATTTGAGTTATACAGCACAAACTGGTAACACCATTCTAATTTTATCAACTGTGTGTTTACCAATAATAGCATTAAATTAGGTTTAAATTGGTCGAGCTAAAATGGATTTTAAACACCAGAAATAGATAAAATTAGTTGTATCTATCAATACCTTTTCAAACTATGAGTCCCAAATGCTCTTAAACTTTGTACTTGCTCTGGACTTTTACTTTTTTATTAGCCATAATAACACGTAAGACATTATTGTCAAATAAAGGCAACAGTAGAATACCGCTGTATAAACAGCGTCCTTTATTTCGTCCTATAATATGTATTTTTCAAACAACTACAACTGTCACTAATACAAACCCACCAGATAAATATCCAAGATTACAAATTTATATATGGTAGACATTCAAATTTATTCATAAATAAGGACGTGTTTGATTTGTAACATTTGGTTCAGACATGTAAAAACACATTATGTACCATTCGTCAGCTGAGATAAATAAATATTATATTCGCAAAAATAGTGTTGCATTGTAAAAAGAACCTTGACGATTGTATGATATAGTTTCCATTCTAAAAAGGGGTACGCCATCTTCGCCTCCACCTGAAACTGAAACAGAAAACATTGTTTTTTCAATGTAAAAGAGGGACGAACGATACCAAAAGGACAGTCAAACTAATAAATCTAAAACAAACTGACAACGCCATGGCTTAAAATGATAAAGTCAAACAGACAAACAATAGTACACATGACACAACTTAGAAAACCAAACAATAAACAACAAGAACCCCACCAAAAACTAGGGGTGGTCTCAGGTGCTCCGGAAGGGTGAGCAGATCCTGCTCCTCATGTGGCACCCGTCGTGTTGCTTATGTAATATAACGTGTAACATTTAAAGACTTCACACGCGACAAGAGCGTGCGTTTTTTTTGTAAAGATAATATTAAATACATGTTTGAAGCACTTCGAACTCAGAAAATTTCTTGAGTTTCAATGAGAATATGGTGACCATAAAACACCTGTATTAGTTACACGAGATAAATACCTTGGTACATATTGCTTACCAAGTTAACAATTATTAAAAGTATTCTTACAAAAATATTATTTATGACTTTATATAAGGGATTGCGGAATTTATTGATGTTTTGAGGACCCATTAGTAGGCTAGGGCTGATTATTACACTTTTGTTGGATTGTAGTCTCTGCAGTTCATTAAGTGTGCATTATAAAAATATGTTATTGTAGTTTGATACTTTGGTGTTGCGTTAGAGAACTAACGTGCGTAACAACAGATGCAGATCAGGATCATTAAATATTTCAACTTTGCGATTTATGTTAACTGATATTTCATAACTGGTTTATCTTCAACTTCATATACTTTATTTGGCCTTTTAAACATTTTTTTATTCGAGCGTCACTGATGAGTCTATAGTAGACAGACGAAACGCACGTCTGGCGTTAATATAAAATATTAGTCCTGATATCTATGATGAGTTTATTTATTACCAGATTACAAAATAATGAAGATAATAGAGGACTCCTCATTATATTGTTTTATTGTACATATATTCCACGAATATTTACATCATAAAACAAGTTCATATATAGTTATCAAAGATAATTTATATAATATTATTATCTTATCAACACTTATTATGTGATGACATGAACTATTATGATATGGTTATGTTAATAAATTAAGTGTTCGAAGTACATAGGATTTCCCCACACCAGGAATAGATAACAATAGCTGTATCTGGCAAAACCGTTTTGAATTGTGTGTCCTCTAGGTCTTAAAGTTCGTACTTGATATAAACTTTTCCTTTTTTATGAGACTTGTAGACAAAACGCCTCTATAACACACTTATTAGCCTGGTATCTTTGATAAATTATTTTATACACATACAGTCACCGCTGACCTTTGGAGAATTTGAGTTTACTTTTAGTGGTTTTTAGGCTTCAGACGTTAGTTTTTTGCGTAGAATATATTGGACTTTTTTTCGTCTTTACGTCGTCATTTAATAACAATGTTGTCTGCTTTTAAGTTATCCGCTTGGTACCTTGACCCAAATTGTTCCAAACTTAAATGACATTTGAGCAAGCGGTTTGTTTTACATATGATTATGGCGTTAAATTGTATTTCCCAATACATCTCCAATGTGAAGGTTACTAGTTATGTTATCGGGCTAAATGGCTGACAACGTCCGCTTGAGTGTAGACGTTTACTCCGATGCTCTGTTAACACTATCCATACGGCAAATTTAAGAACCATTGCGAATTCTCTATTATGTTTCCTTATGAAGCCTTTTTTAAACCAAAAATTCTGCCTCTTTCTTCCGTTATTTTTAAGGTATCGAGAAAAATTTTAACGCTAGACTGTATCTAGTACTGATAATTTGACTGGCATGGACATTTGTCTATTGTTTTATCAATATTTGCGGCTTATACAATTTCTAAATTTAGGACCATTTAAAATAAAGGGAGGTACATCATTTTACTTTTGGTCTTTCTGTTTTTTTGTTTGTTTTTGTTTAGTTCATCGATGTTTATATAATACAAAAGCCTTATGGGGTCACATTTTTTTTATTCATCTCGTAATTACTAGATAATTGTCGAGTAATTACGAGAAAACTATCTCGTAAACACGAGATAAAAAATCATTTGGTCAAGTAGATTAAGAGGAGATTTTTGTAAAAGATTACAAAAAATTACGAGAAATAGTGAAAATTTACTTTAATTGCAGAAATGTCGTTAAAGGGCAATAACTTCTTAAGGGCTTAATTGGCAACTTTGGTCATTTGACTTATTTGTAGATCTTACTCGACTGAACATTTTTGCTGCCACAGTTTATATCTATCTATTATAATATTCAAGAAAATAACAAAAAACTGAAAAAAATCATTAAAAGTACCATTCAGGGGAAGCATCTTAACAACGGGAAGTCTGATTCGTCTTAAAACTTTTACCCTGTCATAATTGATCTAAAGGCTTTAGTTTCAGAGATATAAACCTTAAACTACATTTTACCCCCAATATTCTATTTTTAGCTATGGTGGCCATCTTGGTTGGTGGGCGGGGTCTTTGGGTACATTTTTAAACTAGAAACCTTAGAATGATTAAGAGGAGAAGATTTTTGTAAAAGTTAACGGACGACGACGGACGACGAAGTAAAGTGATGAGAAAAGATCACTTGACCCTTTGGTTCAGGTGAGCTAATAAAGACGGGTGTTTCATCAGGTGCCCCGGAAGGGTAATCATGATCTGTATATCTATGTATATATGTAATTTTATTTCGTAATTACGAGATAGATTTCCTGTAATTTTGCGATAGTTATCTCGTAATTACGCGATAAATATATTTTTTGTGACCCTAAGAGGCTTTCGTATAATTAGGTCTGGGGTTTAAAAACAATACTATCCTCGATCAATGCTGATTAGACATTAATTTAATGGAGAAATGTGCATTTAATTTTGTTTATTTTGCTTTGTTCATGTTATTATTTAATACAGTATTTTTGTATTATATGACATCTCAGTATGACATGCTGTTTTAAAGATCTTACGTAATAACACAGAGATGATACCAATTGATTAAACACTTGATCTGGGTGATTTATGTCAATATTTATATTTTGATAATATCATTACGAGATTACAAAATGCAAAAAGGGAAAGTGGATTTTCCAATATCTATTTATCATACGTAGATAGTCGGAAGTTTTGTATCAGCAGATTATAAACCATTTACCCCCTTGCAAATTATAAAACAAAATAAAAGACAATTTCTAATGATATCAATGATGTAGCACATAACCTGTGGACTTTTTCCAGAACACTCGAGTGCGTTAAGTCTGTCTTTTCGTGGATTTCGGGTTATTAGTCTTAGTTTTCTTTGTGAAATCGTTTGAAAGTCGTGTTCGGTAGTTTTGTTACTTAATTTTTTTGTCCTTTCGTCGATTTTCATTAGCTGTACCGTTGTCTTTCTTCAATGTTTATCCTTGTTATATCTCCATCCCTTCCTTTAACAGTTTATGCAATTTCGTTGATATACTTTTACTAGTATTGTCTGATTTTCTCCTTATCATTTAGAAGACAGTCTGCTTTCACATTATATTGCAGTGCATCTGTATGTTAGATCCGTAAATCAACCAATGATTCTACAAAATTAATGCAATTTGGCTTTGCAGTTGCAAAATGTATTTACTAAAGTTTTTGCATGGTACAGATCATTTTAACTAGAATAAACCAGATGTTACAAACCAAACACATCCTTATTTTGTATATCGATTTGAATCAATTAGATAATTTATATTGTTTTGTATTTCCCGGATACATGTCTGCACTTCCGACAGGATCATTTATTAGTTTTCTGTTAGCAGTTCATAGAAACTCATCTTATCGTGTTGTAATAGTGAAATTTTTTAAAACTATAACATTAATAATTTTCAAAACCCCAAAAAAAAATATAAAAAAAAATACACACTTAACCTCATGCTCAAAATCCATTAAACAAAAATATCAAAATAATCAGAATGCAGTTAAGTGTTATCCATTGCTAAATACCTGATTAATTTGCGATTCAATATGAGGAAATAATTAAAAACTACAAACAATAGCATGATATTGAATAGTTTTAAGTACTAGTGATTACCAGCTGAAACAGTACATTTGTTTTTCTTTGAATAACATTTTTAACAACAGACACATATCAAGACCATTAGATAAATAAAAACGAGATTTATGAAGACTTTTCTAATGGGTTATTTACCAGAATATCAAATTAGGAAAATAATAGTGGACTTCCCTGTGTTATGTTAATGTCGATAGATTCCAAGAAAGTTTACTTAATATCATATAACATTATTTATTGTAGAACAACATAAGCAAATGCAAATAATGTATTATGATATTGATAATAACATTCTAATCTTATCAACTATAATTTTGTTATTAATAGATTTAGATAGATACATGATATCAAATTTTATAAAAATAAGAATAAGTAATAGTTATCTAAATATTGAACAGGGAAGACACCGTAAATGTTTTACGAAATAGCCTAGCTGATAAGAAAAACCAGTGATGTAACAAAGTTATTAGAAATAGGAAGATATAGTATGAGTGCCAATGAGACAACTCTCCATCCAAATAACAATTGATAAAAGTAAACCATTATAGTTCAGTATACGGCCTTCAACACGGAGCCTTGGCTCACACCGAACAACAAGCTATAAAGGGCCCTACAATTACTAGTGTAAAACCATTCAAACGGGAAAACCAACGGTCTTATCCATCAAAAAAACGAGAAACGAGAAACACGTATAAATTACATAAACAAACGACAACTACTGTACATCCTATTCCTAACTTAGGATAGGTGCAAACATTTGCAGCGGGATTAATCGTTTTAATGGTACCAAACCTACTACCTTTTTCTGAAACAATAGTATAACATCACAACATCGATGACTATTTTATGTTTTTTTTATAGTATTTGTTTTGATATATTTTATAACAATTGCATTATAAATTTTTGTAATTGTACTTTCAAATTTGCAAAAGTATCACCTTCTCCAAAAACATCTAATCATAGTCTTATAAAATATGAATGTTGTTTAAATTTAAATATTGTATGTGTGTAATGATTGTCATCTTTGTCTTTGTAACAATCCAATATTTGGATTTTACACCAATAAATTGATTTGATTTGATTTGATTTAACTATGTGTTGAAATGGTATATCATTGATATGGTTATATTTATAAATCGTTCGAAGTACGTAGGACTTTTCCACATCGGGAATAGATTACATTAGTTGTATCTGGCAAAACCTTTTTAAATTATGAGTCCCCAATGCTCGTAAACGTTGTATTTGATCTGGACTTTTACTTTTTTTTTATTCGAGAATCACTGACGAGCACTTTGTAGAGGAAATACCTCTGCCGCACATAATAGCAAGCCTGGTATCTTTGATAAACTATTTTGTCACAGCCACAGTAACTGCTTACATTTGAAAGAACTTGCACTTTCTCTTAAGGTGCAGACTGGAATTGTAGAAATTTGTGAACGTCGTTTTTGTTTCACTTACGTTCATATGTTGCCCTCTCGGTATTTATTTCACGTTTTTTTGTTGTTTTTTTTAAACTTTGTTTCAAACTTCAATTGATTATTGAACAAACAATTCGTTTTACAGATCATTGGGTACAGTTGAACTAATCGACACCTCTTCTATGCAAATGATGAATAGATTAACAGGTATGTTCTCGAACTAGGATTAAATGGCTGGCAAAGTCCACTCGGAGTCCTGGCGCAAAAACGATGTTTCGTGAACACCATACTCTCTGAACCTTTGAAAACCATTGCCACAATTCTTCGACGTTTCCATATGAGGTAATAAGATATTCTGTCCCTTTCTTTTCTAATCTTTAAGGTATCTGCAAAAAAAGCTCATGGTGAATTTGTTTCGAGCGTATCACCACCCAACTAGCCAGAATGTATGCATCTACTGATATTGTTTTATGTTCGTTTGGTGTTATAAATTTTTTAATTCTTTTTGAATTATATTACGGGAGATATTCCCTCACCCCATGCTTAAAAGTTTGTACTAGGTGCTTGGTTTTCAAAACAGTTTGTTTTCGATTATTTCCGAAGACACAACAAGTTTAATGTGGAAATATGCATTTGCTTCTGTTTATGTTGTTCATGTTGTTATTTATTACAGCAGTTTTATATTATATGACACGTTGTTTTGAAGATCTTACGTAATACATTGTAGTAAGAAAGTATTATTAATTCAATAAATAGTTAACCTAGATGATTTAAATCTAAGTTAAATTAAGTTTTGTATCAGCAGATTACAAATCATATACCCTAAAAACAGTATAAAAGCAATGTATCGTGATATTATTATTAAATGACACATATAAACCTCCAGATCCTTCAATAGCACATGAGTGAGTTTACTTTGGTTTTTGGTGGGTTTCGTAGCGTTCTAGCTTTGGTTTTCTACATGCCTTTTGATAAAGTAATTTTAGATATTGTCATAGTTGACACCAGAAGTGATTACATATACGAATGTCATGAGTCGATTGTATATTGAGTTCAGTCGTATTTCAAGAGTATAGAAAAAGCATCACAATCCAAGGTAAATTCAAATAGGGTAAGTCCATACACACACTGACAAAATATCAGATACTCTTAACCAACAGTGCGATTGGAAACAACTGTCGTATTCCTAACTTCTTACAGGAATTTTCCAAAGAAATATTGTGGGTTAAACCTATTTATTAAGCTTGCTTAACCTACCACTTGTATGGCAGTTGTTTATAATTTTCGTTAGTTAGACATAATTAGGCGAGAAATCTCAACGGATCTTAGAGGTTAAAGTGACAATAACTGGGACTCAAAATCTAAAACGGTGTACACATACATCATAAACATACACCAGCTCTAACTAAAAAATATCAACAAACCTACAAAAGCACCAAAGAAAAAGTTGTTGTAGTTGATAGTAGATTTGACAAAGACGAGAACTAAAAATTTCTAAAAAATTCTTGAACATTTTTAGTGTTAGAATGTTTCCTTGGCAATTGATGTCTTTTCCCAAAAAGTTGAGATAATGTACCTAATGAAAATATATTCAAAGTAAAATCCTTTAATGTGATCATTAATTTTAAGAATAAATTACATTTTACAAACTAACATCTAATCTGATAGCTATTCTCAGTTTATTTTTCCATGGATATATTTATTCACGTAGTTCTGTTTATATAAAATGAGACTAAACAATCTCAATAGCTTTAAAAATGAAATGGTTGTTTTGTTTGCATCTTTTCTAACACACGTCTAGTTCTTCTAAATCCTTATCAGATAAAGATGGTTTGCTTTTCTGCTTTCAATATAAATGTTATTTTATGACTAACTGACAGGCTAAGCTTGAAATTTTTTCTTTTGATCAATTCTATTACATTTGTTTACCGATTTTTTGTTTAGAACGTCTATCATGAATAGACAATGTTATTTTGAGTTTCGTATCGACGCGAAGAGAATAGAACGAGATATTGTTATAATCCATGAATCTTATATCGTAGACGTTTCAAGTGCATGTTCAATCGTCTGTTTTAAAATCTGTTTGTATTTTGTTTCATTCCCTTGTGATAGAATTAAAATTTCGTTGTGAATGAAACAGTCGTTTAAGTTTTATCTAATACTAGTAGTCATAGTTCACAGTTTGAATCTTTACAAAAACACGTTTGTAATATGTATATATTTCATAATTTAACACGGAAAAAACAAGCTAGATTAAAATTTGAACTTTTTTTAATTTAAATTATTTGATCCAGTCAACAATGATTCGTTTGTCGTAAAATACTTCGACATGTATATATTTCATTATTTCACTTTAAAAAAAAAAATAGTCCTCCTATTTTACCACAGGTCTGTTTAATAATAATTAGATAAAGTTATTTCTTTCTTGCTTTTAGTACCACAGTACAAAATATCCAACAGCATTAACTTTTGTAGTTTGTTTGTTTTTCCCAAGGACTAACTATAAACTTTTTTTAAAGTCCCTTTCACAGTTTACTTGTAATATTATGTCAAAGTTGTTATCGGTGCATATTATATCGTTGTCATCAAGTTGTAAAGTCTAAGAAACGAAAGCACAAATGTCTTAGATACCTGAAGTACAAACTACTGTATGGCATATTTCATGAGCATTTTGCCAAACAAAAATATTTTGGTTTTCTATTTTTTACCTTGCAAGGATCAATAATTATACAGAAGAGAAAAAAAAAAATTTAAGAATGGAAATGGGGAATGTGTCAAAGAGACATCAAACTGAAAAAACAGCAAAAAAAACAGCAGAAGGTCACAATGGGTCTTCAATACAGCGATAGAATCACGTACCCAGAGACGTGCTTCGGATGGACTCTTAATGTATAAAAGAAACTAAAATTAAAAGCATACAAGACTATTAAAGGACAGAAGCTACTGATTCAGGACAGGCGCAAAACTGCTGTGGGGTTAAACATGTGTTTTGATATCTCAACCCTTTCCCTATACCTCTAGACGATACAGAGAAACAAACACACAGTATTGCACACTGTAAAACGCATACTAGCATAAGCAATATAATTATGTTTATGTGTTTACCATCTAAAGCGTTGAATTGCATACATAACAAATATGGAAACAAACATTTGACAAAATCGAAATGTTTTACGACAAACGAATCAAACGAATCATTGTTGACTGGATCAAATAATTTAAATTTAAAAAAGTTCAAATTTTAATCTAGCTTGTTTTAACCGTCAACAATAATTAACATCATATAGGTTTGTCCTAAATCATTTAAATACAAATAAGGTTAGATTGACGAACACATTGATTCATTGTTGTTTGTTTTAAGCCTGGTGGCACATATTGCATACCTGGTGATGACGATGGAGTCATTGTTGTTTGCTTGACGTCCAGTGACAAATATTTTAGGACCAACATACATGTGTAATGACTATACGAGAAGGATAAGCAAGCAAGGAAGATGTCGACTGGAAAAAGGGATTAAAAATTTTGTATCATCAATGAAATCAGACACATTGATAACATTTTCTTTTATTAAGAAACATTATTTCTGCAGATAAATCAAATGATTTACAACTTATCATTTGGAACACAGTCTGCATTTAAAATCAAATAAGGTATATTGCAGTGCATCAATATGTTAGATCTATAAATCAGCAGATTATTCTACAGGTGCAATTTAACTTTGCAATTATAATATCTATTTGTTTAAGCTTAATATGCATGGTAAAGATCATTTTAACTAGATTGAACCAGATGTTACAAACCAAACACATCCTTATTTGTATATCGATTCAAATCATCAAAATATAATAGTTTGAATTACCCGGATACTCCTCTAATGGGGTTGCACTACTGACAGGAACTATTATCAGTTTTATATTGGTTAATCCCAGAGACTTATATTATCGTGTTGTTGTAGTGAACTATAAACATGAGAAATATTATTAATTTTTGACACTTAAAAATAAAAGCATCACACACACTTGACCTCATGGGCAAAGGTCATTTATTTACAGAATGAAGTTTAACATGATATAAAAAGTGTTATCCATTACTAAGTACCTGCTTTAATTGAACGATTTAATATGGAGGAAATCAACTTTAATTACCAACCTTTAATTACCAACCATCCAAAGGACTAAATTTATTAAAAGTTATTATTAAAGAAACCAGTATTTGTTGTTGTTGGTTTTTTTAAAGCAAAATGGGACTGTTCATTGTTTTCATTGACTATCATGTATCAATATTCAATCGATAAGTTGTTTTTATATTTGCATGACTTGTGTATTCGCGTCTCTTTGTTAAACACTAAATTAATCTGAATTCATAGAAACTTTCTCGGAATCTTCAAAATATAAGGCAATTGAGTACATGTAAGTCTTATTTTGATTTAGATCGGAATTTTTTCGGGGTTTCGATTTATTACTTAATCATAACCGACTGTAGTCCAAATAATTATGACGTCTTGAAAGGCTATTATATGTTTTTTCTTTGACGCCTTATATCGATCGTCGATAAAGGCGTCACAGCAAAAATTTGAAATAACCTTCCTAATTATTTGGATTAAACCAACTGTTCATGTGTGTGTATCTCATAATCATTTTTCTTTCTACATAAATGACTTCTAAAGTGTGTGTTATAAAAATATGTTATTTAATTTGATACTTTGATATGTTATTGTTTTATAGATCTTATGTGCGTAAAAACAGATGTAGATTGCAGTGGCGGATCCAGCCATTTTAGAAAGGGGGGGGGGGGTGCCAACTATATGTCCCCATTCAAGTGCATTGATCGGCAAAAAAAGGGGGGTTCTTACCCCCCGAAACCCCCCCCCCCCCTCCCTGGATCCGCCACTGGATTGGGACCATTAAATATTTCAACTTAGCGATTTATGTAAACTGATGTTTCATAACTGGTTCATTACAAGAATACACGAATAGGAAAAAAAAGAGGACTTTCCTGTATAATATTAATGTCGATAGATTCCAGGAAAGTTTTCTTCATGTAATATAAAACTTTTTACAGTATGAACAACATAAGCAAATGCAAATCATGTATTATGATATTGATAATAACATTCTTATCTTATCACACACGTGCCACATGTGGAGCAGGATCTGCTTACCCTTCCGGAGCACCTGAGATCACCCCTAGTTTTTGGTGGGGTTCGTGTTGTTTATTCTTTAGTTTTCTATGTTGTGTCGTGTGTACTATTGTTTTTCTGTTTGTCTTTTTCATTTTTAGCCATGGAGTTGTCAGTTTGTTTTAGATTTATGAGTTTGACTGTCCCTTTGGTATCTTTCGTCCCTCTTTTATCAACTATGTGTTTACATACAAAATCATTGCTATGGTCATATTTATAAATTGTTCGAAGTACAAAGGATTTTACCACACCAGGAATAGATTACATAGTTGTATCTGGCAATAATGAGTCCCCAATGCTCTTGCACTTTTTACTTGATGTGGACTTTTACTTTTTTATTCAAGAGTCATTGATGAGTACTTTGTAGAAGACATACCTCTACCGCACACAATTAAAAGCCTGTTGTCTAAGATAAAATATTTTGTCACAGCTATAATAACTGCTGACTTTTGAAGAACTTGCGCTTACCCTTAAGGTTCAGACTTTAGTTGTAGTAATTTGTAAACGTCGTTTGTTTTACATACGCTCATAAGTTGCCCTCTCGGTATTTATTTCACGTTTGTTGTTGTTTTTTTTAAATTTTTCATTGAATATTTAACAAAAGATTTGTTTTACAGATCAGGGGGTACAGTTGAATTATCCGACACCTCTTCCATACACATAATGCATATTTAATCAGGAATGTTCCCCTGGAACTACGAGTTAAATGGCTGACAACGTCCACTCGGAGTCCTGGCGTAAAAATCGATGTTTCGTGAACACCATACTCTCTGCTCGTTTGAGAACCATTGACCCAATTTTCGACGTTTCCATATAAAGTATTAAAATATTCTGTCCCTTTCTTTTCTTATCTTAAAGGTGTCTGCAAAAAAAAAACGTTCATTGTGAATTGTTAGTTTTGCGTATCACCACCAAACTAGCCAATTAATACGTATGTAGACCTGTTGGTGACCTTCTGCTGTTGTTTTTTTCTATGGTCGGGTTGTTGTCTCTTTGGCATATTCAATTTTACTGATATTGTTTTATGTTCATTCGATGTTATGAAATTTGGAAATCTTTTTACATTACGGGAGGTACTCCCTCACCCCTTGCTTAAAAGTTTGTATTAGGTGCTTGGTTTTCAAAAGAGTTTGTTGTCGATTATTTCCGAAAATTCACAAGTTTAGTGTGGAAATACGTATTTGCTACTGATTATGTTGCTCATGTTGCTTTTTAAGGATGCACTTAGGTGAGGTTTTGGAATTTGTATCAAATGTTCATACTCCTTTGTGTTTTTCCATACAATACAATGTAAAATATTTTGCCCCATAACACCCGTTTATTTTTTCATATAAGACTTAATAGCTCATGAAAGGTCAGTAACCAAAATTTAAGAAGATTCTTGATTTTCTTGATTTTGTTTTGAGACCTAAATAATACCAATGCAAATATAAGGAAAAATTCCGAGTCATCCTTTTCCCGCCATATTTAATTTCAAATATCTCGAAAAGGAGGTCCATGACCTATCAATATTTTTAGCTTATCTTTATCCTTAATTGATGCTCTACCAGTTTTAATTTCTTAATTTCTTAATTTTTAACCTAACCTCACCTAAGTACATCCTTTATACAGCAGTTTTATATTTTATGACACGTTGTTTTGAAGATCTTACGTAATAGCATGTATTATGAATTCAATAAATAGTTGACCTGGATGATTTTATGTTAATCATTATTTATATTTTGATTGTCTCATAACAAGAGTACAAAACGATAAAATAGAAAGGGGATTTTCCAATTACAATTTACCATACGTAGATTATCGGAAGTTTTGTATCAGCAGACAATAAATCATTTACCCTATAAAAAATATAAAACAAAGTAAAAGACATACATTACCTTCAGATCTTTTCAGAACACTGGAGTAAGTTTACCCTGTGTTTTGGGGTGGAGTTTGTGGTGTTCTAGCTTTGTTTTTTGAAATGTCTTTTAGGTTTAAGAGTAATTTTGTTGTGTAATAACAGAAATCTGGTAACACCAGAAGTGCTATTAAATAATAACATAATGAGACAACTATAGAATCTCGCAAAAGAACCACAATCTAATTGGCCGTTTCAGAATCTAAAGGACTATGGGTAATTTCATGTTCGTACCCCAAAATGAAAATAACGTCACGTCATTGGTTGAATTTCCATTGTTTAGGACGTTTTTAACCAATCACGACGTTTTGGTGTTCACTTTTGAAAATATTACCCAGAATGCATGAGATTCTGAAACGGCGAATTGGGTAAGTCCATACAAACTGACAAAATTTTAAACAATTCACCAACGTTGAGAGTGAAAAATAACTGTTGTTTTCCTAAATTGGTATATGCAATATCTGAAGAGAATGGTGGTTTCAACCTGTTTATTTCTTTTTCTAAGCTAAATCTCCCACGACATGCCAGTTTTGTATAGCATCGTTATGTTGACAAAATAAGACGATAAACCCAAACAGACTTAATCATTGTTAATAGGTTATTTTGACAACAATTGGGATACAGAATAAAAAAAATTGTTACTATGAATACAGATATACAACACAACTGACTAAAAAATCTAAAAAAAGGGCTAGATAAAGTATATACTTCATAGTAAAATTTAACAAAACACTTTTGAAAAATACTTAAATAGTTGAAAGTGACCAGCGTTTCCTTGGCAATATGATGTCTTTTACCAAAAGGCTGAGATATATCCATAAAGAATATTGTTATGAAAACTTGTCAAATAAAACACATTTACTGTATGGGAGAATTAATGTAAAGCTTAAATCGACTTTTACAAACATACGATCTGATATTTATTCTTAGTTTATTTTTGCATTGATATTCACGTAGCTCCATTTATATAAAATGAGATAAAAATATTCTCGTTTGCTTTTCAAATAAAATTGTTGTTTTGTTTGCATTTTTACTTTCACACGTCTGGTTCTTCTAACTCCTTATCAGATAAGATGGTTTGCTCTCCTGGTTTAAATACCAAGGTTATTTGATGATTACCTGACAGCATGAAATTTCTTCTTATAATATTTATATCTTATTTGTTTACTGAACTTTTGTTTAGAATGTCTGTCACGAATAATCAATGATATTTTGAGCTTCCTATCGCCGTGAAGAATACAGAAAGAGATTATTACAATCTTATACCGTAGACGTTTCAAGTGCATGTTTAATCGTCAGTTTTAAAATATGTTTTGTATTTTGTAACATTCTATTATGATAAAATGTACTTTAAGCAGCACGACTCTGTGAACACTGATTTAAAGTGCTTGGTGAAAAATACAGTCGTTTAAGTTTCCACTATTAGTCATAATTCACGTTTTTAATCCTTACAAGAAAACTTGAAACATATCAGAAAAAAACAGATATAAACACATTTGTCTACGATGTGAGTTGTATAACATACATAGCTTCTTCTCTTTCTCTAACAATGTCAATATACATGTGTATGTTACCTGATTGTCATATCTATATTTTCATGAAACATCATACAAATATTTCATTTTTTTACTTTTAAAAAGAAAAAAAAAAGGTTCTTTATTTTCCCCACGAGTCTGTTTTATCATAAATATTTCAAATTATTTCCTTTCTTGCTTTTAGTAATCTCACAACAGCAAAAATAACAGAATTATGTTTTGTATCTTGTTTGTTTTCCCTAAGGACTAAGTATATGCTTTTGTTAATGTATCTTTCTAAGTTTACTTGTACTATTATGTCAAAGTTGTTTTCGGTGCATATTCTATCGTTTTCATTTAGTTGTAATATCTTGTATCTAGTTACTGGCATTCGTTTGTTTCAGAAACGTAAGGACAAGTATCTTGCCTGAAGTATAACATATTTCATGGGCAATTGGCAACTTAAGATAAATATTTATTGTTTTCAATTTTATCTTGCAAGGATCATTATGTATCGAGAAGAGGAAAAACAACTATACTTGTGTCAGTAATCTATGTTGGTTTATTAACCATGCATCCAAGGCGTTGAATTGCAAATATAGACAACTAACAAATGACTTAAAAAAGTTCATTAATAGCACGACATTTGATTAAAAAATTCACAGAATTGTATACAATCCAAAAGTAGTTAATTCCATTGTTTTCATAATATCTAAGTTTTATTATTAAGGAATGACTGTAATATTTTTTCTGTCTATAAAGAAATAACATAAAAAATTTGGTGCACACTGAATAACGCGCGTAGCAGGTTATTTAACAGTGTGCACCACATTTTTTATGTTATTTCGAATAGACAGAAAAAATATTACAGTCATTTCTTATAATTTAATTCTAAATTCCATTTTAAACCGTAGAAAACCATGAAAAAACGTTGATGACGTCACGATCACATGACTAAATTATGTCTATGGGCTTATAACAAAATAACGTCAGCCAATCAGAAGACGCGTTATATCCAAAATTAAATTATATAGAAATAACCTTAATCATTATACCTCATCATCTTCTAATTCGTCTTTAATTAAAAATCCATCCTTCAAAATAAACGTTGGGACCTTTGTTTTTATCTCGTATGTTTATGGCGTTACATCCAAAATTAAATTATTGCTATATGTTACTTCCGTTAATGTTATGTTAAAGTGCATTGTATAAATAAATGTCTGTTAAAAAAGTATAAGTTTACAAATTAATATAAGATCTAGCTATTTTCATGTTCCATTTAGCATGTTTAAATTCATTCATATTTTCATGTAGCTCTGCTTTGTAAAATCAGATAAAATAAAATATAATTTGCTTTATAATTATAATGGTTGTTTTGTTTGGCATATCATACTGTTACACATCTGTTTCTTCTCACTCATGATGAGATAAAGATGTTGTGCACTCCTGTTTTAACTACTAATTTAAAAATGAATTGATGATCAAATGACAGCATATAAAATTTGAACTTATTTTCAAGCAAAATTTGATTACTTGTTTACAGCAAAATATAGACATACCAAGGATTGTATTACGGTGTCATCAAAAGCAAAAATTAAAGACACTTTTGATCCAATGATTTTAGCATCTATAATCTATGTTACCGTACGGTTTCTACAATGAGAAAAAAAAGTATGGAATCTAAAGGGCAAATGAATCACAAAACGTAAACTATCATGATAGACGACCTGAATCAATTTGTTAATGCAAATATTCTGACAAGCGACAAACAGCAAGCAACACTTGAAAATAGGCCATCTTTTTGTGTCTTGCAAATAATGCTCAATCGTATATTTTATAAAGTTTTAAAAACAAAATTCAAATGCAAATAAAACTATCTTTAGAGAATGATTTATTCGGATATGGTTTTGAAATTTTAACGACGTCAATGAAATTTTTACTAAAATAAATATATTTTATCTCAGTCAAACGATTAAACATGTTTTTGAATTTGACTAAAATAACTTCTCATAACTTCTCTTTTTTTGGCAGACAAGTGAGATTTTAGTAATTAGAGTACTCTAGCAGTGCGTGAACTGATGTGAAAATTGTCTACATGAGATTACAATGTATTTTTCATGTCAGAGTAGAAAATTAGGATAAAACTTAACTGTAGTAGGTTGAAAGCAGATATGTTTGTCGAATGTCAAGGTCAAGTCGATTTTTTTTCTGAATGGTATTGTAAATAAACCTTCGTTGAAGAGAAATTCACTTGACATTTTTGTAGTACAGATATCGAGTGCATTTGTTTCTAACCCGAAATTTTGTCATCGATGACTATCGTTTAGTAAACGTTAAACTGCTAGAAACAAATACATCGTTTAATAAACTTTATCGACCCCACTGTGTCAGACAAAAATAGATTACACTCACGCACTGTAAACAAATAGGTAAAAGTGCGGGAAATAAATAACCAGGACTTTGCGAAAACAACACGTGCTCGTAATTATTTAAACGACAGATGCAGAAACAAATGTATCGTTTACACGTCTCAACGATAAACGATCAACGACTACGCGACTATTTTGCGCGTACATCGTTTATGTGAACGATGTCAACGTTGACCAAAAAAATGTAAGAAACAAATGGATTAAACGACTACGCGCGTAGTCGTTTACATCGTTTAGGTTAGAAACAAATGCGCTCATCATATTTTATTGTGTCATAAAAGATCCTTGAAAATAGTCACAAAGTGCGGAATTAAATGCAGTTAAATAGCACGGTATAGCAAGATTGGCAATGCAAGATTGTTAAATATGAGTCTCTAACTGCTGCATAGTAGTCGGCCTTCATCAATGAGCAAAACCTATACCGCATAGTCAGCTATAAAAGGGCTGCATAGTAAAATGTGTATATTGTATAAGAATTTGGATTTTCTTTGTTCATTTCATATGTTTAAAACTTGAACACAATGCTAATGCTTGCGGAAAATTGTTTATTTAAAAAAAAAGATGTGGTATGATTGCCAATGAGACAACTGTCCACAATAAATGAAATGACACAAAAATCAACAACTAAAGGTCACCCATACGACCTTCAACAATAAGTTCGACTATTTTTTTTCTGTTATTTTGTTTCGGATTTGATCACCCCTTTAGTAATAAACTATTATTTCATCGGTTGCATTAACAGGATGTGCTTATAAACCAATATCTTCTTAAGCAGAATTAAGTTAAAATCAAAGCCACTAAAATTGACACTATATAGGTTTAACAGTACAGTCACGTTCACGCATTGGTTGACTGTTATGATGTAGATGGGGCTTTTGCAGTAGTAGACCTTATTAGAAAATCATAAAAGTCCTTTGATTTTGTAAATGTACAAATCCTCTTTTGCGATATTTTGGCTCATACATTTTTATTATGAGTAATCAATTCGTGTCGTTATAAAGTTTACTCAGTACTTGAAGAACACAGGGAGTAGGTTCAGTAAGACCCCGTTTTGGCCCCAAAATATAGCAGTTTTACAAAATTGTGAAAATATAATAATTTAGCTATTTATTGGAAAGTAGAATGCTTCTGCTACACAAATATGGGCTGTTTTTGACAATACAATGTACATAATTGTATCGGGTACTAACTTCATTAAGTCATGCTTAATTACTGAAATCTTCACAATTTTAGCATTTTAGTTAAATTTCCCGGCTTAAATGAAAGTGGCCGCATTCGTGTTCATTCATAATATTGAAATGTAAGTTGTATTTGATGATAATACATAACATATATAAATATTGAGGATGAACACGGATGCGGCCACTTTCATTCTTGACAAAAAACATCTGAAAAGTGACGATTTTTTGCATATTTGAAAGATTTTTCATATTTAAGCTTGAATTGGAGCATTTTTAATGATTTATTCAGTTAAAATCACTCACATAAACTAATTGAATCAATTGAAATAGACATTCGAGTGTTTAAAAAGTGTCTTAAATATTTGGTAGGATGAACATGATATTTGAGGCCAAAACCGGCCCTTACCGAACCTACTCCTTTGTGCTCGAAACATCAAATCCAGTATTTTGATTGGTTAAGTCCTGAGCTCACTTTAAACTGGAAAATGGTATGACCAATATGATTGGTCATCTGGCCTTGCAGTTATAAAACTTTTCTCAGTGCTTTGAGCACAAAAATCATGCTCGAAACATGAATTCAAGCAATTTGATTGGTTGATATTGGAGTATGTGTACAAAAAACTGACTCTTAAATGCCTGGTCATCAAACTTTACTCAGTTCTCAGAATACAAAACGAGTGCTCGATTCTTGCTTACGATAACCGTATACAGAAGTTGTATGACCGTAAGACCAGAAGATACCTACCATGTTAAAGCAACACAGCCTCGCTCAAGTGATTGTTTTATTTTGCACTTGATTTTTATATTTTAGAATGAATGTAAGAGATTTGAACATCGGTAAACTTATGTTGCCTCTTTTTTTTTAACCAATGGATGTGTTTTGCATTAGAAAGACAGCATGTGATACTTTCCTATAAAACCTGTTTCTCGGTCATAAAACACAATATCCAGTATTGTGATTGCTTGATTTCTGATAAAGGATACAATAATAATAAAAGATGTATGACGGCACTCCGAATACTTGTAAAAGTTTTTTTGACCGTTGATCCTGGTATCATTCTTAGTTCTAAGAGAAAGTTTGTATGACCGAGAGTGTGCCATCTCAATCGATTCATGCTCTTCGGTTGCATGCTTAACAGGTAAGCTCAGATACCTTCAAACCAGAAATTATTTTTGTTTTGTTTACCTTGACTGTTACAATTTGATTTTTCCCTTTTACCGAACCGATTAAGATTTTTCTGTCTGTCTCATTCAAATGTTTTGATGTTTAATTGAATCAAACTTTGATGCTCATTGACTTTTTATTTAGCAATACATAAAACACTTAGCCGTGGTGTAGTGGTTAGTGCATCGGACTACTAACACAAAGGTTCCTGGTTCGATTCCCGTTTGGGATGAAAATTTCAGGAACTCAATTTTCGGCTATCCCTTGACACCATCTGCGAGTATGGTCTTGAGGAAACGATGACAGTGCGTCGGAAGGGGACGATAAATAGCTGACCCGTGTTAAAAGAGAGCCATATCTCTTGCACGTTAAAGACACCCTTGTAGATTTCGAAAAAGAGTAGGTTAATGCCGCTACAAGGCAGCACTCGCACCCGCAAAGTTGAAAGGGATTAATATAAATTGCAAATCTTGTTTCCCAATCCACTATAAATTAATATGTTTAAACTAAACTAAACACTTATAGATAGTGTTATAGATTTTAACAGTGTTTGATAAACATTTCAATCAAACTTGTTATAAATAGCATATAGAAAATGCCAAGAAATATTTCTTACACCATGCTGAAATTAGTTGTTATTTGGTATACATCATTTATCCTGCTTAACCCATAAGGGCGGCCAAGTACCTATCATGTAAAAACTCTTCTTAATTACTTAAAACTATTACCTTGCATTAACCCTAATATTGTTTAACTGACCCACTTCCAGAGATTTTTATCTAAAACTTAAGTGCGAATACTTAAAAATCATGAGACAACTAAATATAAACTCGAACAAACATCGAACAAGAATATGTCTATAGTACACGGATGTCCAACTCACACTATAATTGTGTAAGGTATGTTCACCGTGGGTCAAAACTATGTTAAAATATAACATGTGCAGTAAGTTTAAAGTTGTTTGGACTTTAACTTCATAAAAACTACCTTGACCAAAAATGTAACCAAAACCTTTGACCTGAAGCGGGACAGATGGATGGACGAACAAACAACAGACCAAATAACGTAATGCCCTAGGTAGGGCAAAATAAAATATATAAAAAAGAAGATGTGGTATGATTGCCAATGAGACAACTATCTACAAAAGACCAAAATGACACAGACATTAACAACTATAGGTCACCGTACAGCCTTCAACAATGAGCAAAGCCCATACCGCATAGTGAGCTATAAAAGACCCCGATAAGACAATGTAAAACAATTCAAACGAGACAACTAACAGCCCTATGACTGTCCAGCAACACTATTGAAAATAAAGTATCTATAGCAATTTCAGTTGATAGAAATCTACTTAGTGTTATCAGGTGCGTCGGAAGGGTTATTATATACACTTTTATCACATCTTTTGACTTTGCGCAACCCACTAGTCAAAACTGGTAATGCTTCAAATACGGCATATATCCAAACTTATTTAAAGATGAAAAACTCTAAGTGAGTTTCATTGCGTTTGATCAACATAATTTTCTAATGCATTTTGCATTTCGGTTGAAAAAGTATTAACAAAATTAACGAACTCTGAGAAAAAATCTAAAAAAAGGTAAATCTAGTAAACCAGAAACACCCAAACACTCGACTTTTTTTCACAACGGAACGAGAGGAAGGCAACTGCCATATTCCTGACTTGGTATAGTAATTTTTTTTTTATAGAAAATAGGGAGTTAAGCCTGGATTTATAGCAAGCTTATAATAATAAGCTCTTACTTAAAGTGCTTTACACTGGATTTTTTTTCATACACGTCTACGTTACACACGTTACAGATATTGTTTTTTATATGTTTGTTTGTGTTTGATGATGTTGCAGTTCTGTGTTGGTGTTTTTCTGTTGCCTTCCTTTTAGTTGACGTCTGAACCTCGGTTTAAGTTCGCAAGCCTTCAGTTTATTGTTTTTTTTTAATTATTTATATAGTGTGTACAGTATGTAACTTTGCCTCATTTGCATTTCTGTCTTATCCCTATCAGAAAGAACCTTTGGTAAAATAAGACAACTAACAGTAATGATGATTGATGCACTTAACCATGAGTCCTTGAACCATTCATATTATACTTAACACATACACCTCACATTTACAATATATGGTACAAGGACAACAAACGTAATGTCTTGTTTTATACGGTAACAATAGGGTCGACTCTTGTATGAATAATAGACAATGTTAAATCGTCAAAAATTTGTGTTTGACAATGAAATACAAAATATAAAATCATTGTTAGAATTCCTGAAGTCCAAATTCAGATGTATCTTGACCTGCTTTTTAGATAATCCTTAAAGACTATAATGCATCGTGTTGGCCCTTTTTACATCTATAACCTTTAAATATATGTGCTTCTTGATTCTCAGTCTTTATTTCTACTTTTACATTTTTAAGAAGAAGACAACTAGATTTTTCAAAATAATTGTTTGGGAAGGAATATTCAGACCTGCAAATTTAGAGTGAACAACGAATTTATCTTGCCAAGACATTATGTCAATGGATATACTGACACTAAAGCTTCAAGGAACCATTGTGTACAAAGCGAAAATATCTATTTCATGTATTTGCCAACCAAATTCAATAAACCGGTGAAGCCACCAGTGAAAATGAATATCATAAAGATTTAAAAACTTGCCTACATTGATTATTGCATAGATTATTTCTTTAGGAAATGTGTTAATGCTATCAATCGAAAATCGGCCAGGCAATAATAGAACTTATTACAAAGACATTATTGAACATAAATGTTAAAGGTTAATATACAAAAAATAAAAAATGAAACAGTTAAGGAAAAAAATGTATTCATGAACTGACATGTTTATTATTTAACTGTAAAAAGACATCTAGTTTTTCTGATATAATAATAACAAATCACTAACGTGTATTTCTGTTTAACAAAAATCCACCTAAAACAAATAATCAATTATCCTGTCTGCAACTGCTAAAATGAATGGTTTGCAATTCACCTATTTGGAATATACAATGATTTCCTTGACTGAAATGTTATGGCTAACATTTTAAATTACGTTGCAGTAAACAAAATGGTACAAACGAATATTTAAGTGTAATTTTTGTGTGTGTATATTATGGTATTTTAATGATATTTATATATGTTGTATAATTATGTAATTATAAAAAAAAGTAAAATCACAAAAATACTGAACTCAGAGAAAAATCAAATCGGAAAGTCCCTAACCACATGGCAAAATTAAATGACAACCAATATCAAAAACGTCTTTTAATGTGTGTGTTTACAGTCTATCATAACTGTTTAAGAATTCTCTTTTATAAATTAATCTGTCAATATTATATTGAATGAGTTATATATCAAAAGTTTAAAAGACGTGACACTCTAATAAAGTGTTTGTTTGTTTGCACTAGTTCTGTAGTTAAAATGTTATTACCAAAGCATACATTCGCGTGTGGTGTGCTCTGTTATAAGCCTAGTATTTTTGATGACTTTTGGGAAGTTCTGTAATTCAATTCTTATTGAAAACCAAAGGCTTAGAATTGTAATTCGATATTTCAAATACTCACATTGCAGGGCAGGCATTTTCACAGCTGAAGTTTAGAAATGATCTATATTCGGAATAAAACGGTATTTCTTGTATGAAGATATAATTACCCTTCATTGTCCCATATGAGATTACTCATAGTACTAGCAGTTACTGACAGCTAGTTCAAAGCCAATAACAATCAATAAAAAAGTATGCGTCTAAGACAAAATACTCAATCAGTACACATCAAACATCCAATGGGTTTAGCGTAAAGAAGTCATAAACAAAAAGAGGACAACTTGCCCTTGTGCAATTCCAAAATACAGGAGTCAGCAGATTGTAGATCAATAAAAGTACATATGCATTTATATTGCATTTAATTTACTGATAACAAAATCAATAATTATACAAATTAAGAGAATATTCAAAGATCAAATGACAGTGATAATTTGGTAATCTTTTAGAATAAGTTTATTTAAAGGATCGATAAGTTGACCAGGATCATTTCAAATTTTTCTGGGCACGTTAAACAACATCTCTGTAAAAAAGGATGTGCTACCCCGTTTAAAATAAGTTTTCTAAAGGTACATTTGAACAACCGAACTTCAAAACTAGATCCTTATACCTATATAAGTAAGAATTTAGTAAAAGTTTTAAGTAATATGTGGTAAACAAATCCCTGACTAAACAATTTACCAGTAATACACAGATTACGTTCGTTAAAATCGTAAACCTCACAAGAGACACGGGCATAAGGAACGAGTTATGAAATAGAAACATCGTAAGATGGTGTCTGAAGGAACCTCATCATCAAAAAAAGGAACATTAACGATAGGGAATGAAAGATCGTCCCCTTTGTCGTGGAGTTTTCCGTTTAAAACTGACATATCTAAATCTAGGAAAGTACAGTTATTAGCGTTTACATTTGATTTATTTAAAGTAAGTTTATTTGGGTAAATTTCGGAAGTATATTTATAAATAAAGGCAACAGTAGTATACCGCTGTTTAAAATTCATAAATCGATTGAGAAAAAAACAAATCCAGATTATAAACCAAAACTGAGGGAAATTATAAGAGGAGAACTACGAGACAACAGAAACACAACATTAAAATATAACGAACTATAACATAACAATGGCCATTTTCCTGACTTGTTACAGAACATTTTAATATAAAAAAAAATAAACAAAATGGTGGGTTGAACTTGGTTTTGTGGCATGCCAAACCTCCCGCTTTCATGGCAATGTTAAATATAACATTAAAATGACAACATTACATGCTAGGACTACAATACAAATAAATGGGAGAACATGCAGGACAGAGAAACACATGAACAATAGTTAACAAAAGGTGACAGGTTTAAAATTTAAAATGTAATACGCCAGACGCGCGTTTCGTTCACACAAGACTAACAGTTATCCAATGACGCTCTGATGACAAAAGTTCTTAAAAAGAAACGTTTTAATTATTTTTCGAAGATAACGGTAAGGGTTGTTGAATTTATCAGTTACATACTGTCCTTCAAATATTTGGATTTTAATTGTGATGCCCGTTGCTTTTACTTTAGAAACACATTAAAGACTCATAGATAGTGTTATAGATTTTGACAGTGTTGGATAAACTTTTCAATCATACTTGTTATAAATAACATATACAAAATACATGAAGACAGGTAGCATGTCATTTAATGTATCGTGTTGGTCCCTCTGCCATCTCTCAGTCAACTAGTTTGTATTTATTCATTTATTTGATTTAGTCGAGAAAGACAGGCACATCGTTCAACGTATTCTGCTTATTCAAGTTAATGTTATTCTCAGTCTTAATTTTTCGTATGCAGTGGAATTTTTAGAGTAAAATTCGCAGACTGCTAGATCATTTTTGTTTAGATGTTTGATAAGATTGGGTCATTTAACGTTGCTATTATCGGTTTTAAATATTAAAAATATATTCTTTATCATGTTTATGTTGCTTGTTATCGTGAAAATGTACCTTTAATGAAACATAATAAAATTTTCATTGTATCTGTAAAACGTATTTCTAAAATTAATAGAATTGGTATAACGTAGGACCTGACGCATTTTACATATGTCTACTGTGGAATTTATAGAAATAAGAAGATGTGGTATAACTCACATCGAACAGCAAGCTATAAAAGGCCATACAATGACTATTGTAATTAATCAAAAAGAAAAAGACAACAATTACATCTTTTATCTCTAAAAAAAACGAGAAACGAGAGTCACTTATTAACCACTTCAAAAAACGACAATCACTGACCAGGCTCTTGACTCAGGAGAGGTGTAAACAAATGCAGATAGTTCAAAGGTTTAAGCAGACGCTAAAAGAGGGGCGAAAGATACCAGAGGAACAATCAAACTCATAAATCGAAAATAAAAGCATGGCTCAATAATAAAATGACAAACAGACAAATAATAGTACATAAGACACAACATAGAAAATTAAAGACTAAGCAACACGAATTCCACCAAAAACTTGCGGTGATCTCGTTAACCTTCACTCTAACTTGAAACAGCAGTCTAACATGACACCTAAAAAGACACAATATAAAATATCAATTGATTCACTTTATTTTGGTTACTTTTATTTGTGATTTGTTTTGTCTCATTGACGCTTACATACCTCGATGCATTCATATTACAGTCAAAATTATATAATATGTTCCATCTATAATAAAACCAGTGATAAATGACGGAAATTTCTAAAGAATGAAATTTACAATAACACATTTGTATTCATCCATTGTGTACACAAGTGAAAATATTTTTTTCGCGCTTTGCCAAACAAAATGAACAAACCGGTCTATTCACAGCTGAATATAACCTATATCAGGATCTGTTTACTTTTCAAATGCCCATGAAATCTCACAGTTTCGTTTTTATTTTTGGCGTTTCGGGTTGTTCAGTCTTTGGTTATGCTATGTTGCTTTGTGTTTTGTATATACTAGTGTTGTAAGTCTTTACTTCGTTTTGCACTTTTGAGTTTATTTTGGACTTAAGAGTTTGAATGTACCCTTGGTATCTTCCGCCTTACCCTCTAAAGTGTTTAAATCCTATAATAACCTGTCAGTCGAAAGTCGGCCAGGCAATGTCAGAACTTATCACAAAGACGTTATTGTACATAAATGTTGGAAGTTAATATACAAAAAACTGATAAAGAAATAAAATGTATTTAATTACTAACATTTTTATGATTTATCTGTACAGTGCGTAAAGAAGGATAGATTATTCATGTCTGATATTTATCACCAACGTGTACTTTTGGTTAAAAGAAATTGGTCTATTTGTGACAGAATATAAGTTCCCCCATAATATTTGTTCTAAAGAACTTTTAGCATATAACAAAAGTTCCATTTGGAACTTTCCTGATATAATATTTTATCCATTGCTATAAGAAAATTTCCTTCTCAAAGGATAAAATATTACATAAGGAAAGTTCCCAATGGAACTTTTGTCATATGTTTAAAGTTCTTTGGAATATTAGCATGATTAGTATGGACAACGTTTTATATAATAAAAGTTCCAGGAATATTTGCTATATATATATGTATTATAAAAGTTCCAGGAATATTTGCTATATATATATATGTATTATAAAAGTTCTAGGAATATTTGTTATATATATATATATATATATATATATATATATATATATATATATGTATTATAAAAGGTCTAGGAATATTTGTTATATTAAAAAAGTTCTAGGAATATTTCTTATATTAAAAAAGTTCCAGGCATATTGGAATATTGGCTATATTATGAATGTTCTATGAATAGTTATCATGGTTATTAGATAATTAAAGTTCTAGAAATATTTATTATATGATCAAAGTTCTAGGAATATATACTACAATATCCAAAATTATTTCTAGCTACAAATGTATGGAAGTAAATTTCCAATAATCAAGTACAGGCATTTTCATACCTTGTCTAGAATAAGAGCCATCGTTTAAATATGTAAAAAAAAAATGTATTCCTCAAACTCCATTCTTTGTATGTACCACATGTACAGATAAATGTCATGTGAGGTGAACATTAATTAAGATGTAATCAGGTGTAAAAAATCAAATGACACTCTTTCTTTAAAGGAAAAAATATTATGAGACAATATGATGTTTTAGTTCAAAGAAAATATCTTATTAAGGTGGAATTAATATTTTGTAATTTTTGTTCCAAAGAACTTTTGTTATCCATAGTTTGTTTCAGGGGGAACAAGTATTATGCGGAACAAATATATGTTCACATATTATCTTGTCTGCTATTGCTAAATTGAATGGATTGGAATTCACTTACTTGATACATATAATGATTCATTGATTAAAATGGTTGAGGCTCACATTTTAGATTTCGTTTATGTAAAAAAAAAAAAAAAAACCAGAGGAATATTCTACCTGCAAAACATGAAGTTGAAATATAATTCCCAAAGCATTCATTGAAGTCTGATGTGCAATGTTTTAAACTTGATATCTTTACTAAACGACTAAAAAAATAATCACACCAAAACTGAACAGCAATGTGTTCGAAAGATAAATGTCACACAATAAATGAACAGCCATATATATGTTCCAAAGAAAATTGTCACACCAAAATGAACAATAATATGTTCGAAAGAAAATTGTCTCACCAAAAATGAAAAGCAAAACGTTCAAAAGAAAAATGTCAAACAAAAAATTAACAGCAATAGTTATCAAAGGTACCAGGATTATAATTTAGTACGCCAAATGCGTGTTTCGTCTACATAAGACTCATAAGTGACGCTCATATCAAAATTTAGAAAGCCAAACAAGTACAAGTTGAAGAGCATTGGGGAACTAAATTCCAAAAATTTGTGCCAAGTACGGCTAAGGTAATCTATGCCTGGGATAAGAAAATCCTTAGTTTTTTTAATTAATTCAAAGTTTTGTACACATAAAATTTATAAAAATGACCACATTAGTGATATTCATGTCAACACCAAAGTATTGACTACTGAGCCGTTGATACCCTCGGGGACGAAACGTCCACCAGCAGTGGAATCGAACCAGTGGTGTAAATAGTTATCAAAGGTACCAGTATTATAATTTAGTACGCCAGACGCAAGTTTCGTCCACATAAGACTCATCAGTGACGCTCATATCAAAATTTAGAAAGCCAAACAAGTACAAGTTGAAGAGCAGTTTCAGAGATATAAACCAAAAACTCCATGTTAACCTATGTACTATTTTTAGCCATGTCTGTCATTTTGGTTCGCGGGCAGGGTCATTGGATACATTTTTAAAACTAGATACTCTTATGATTGTGGACAAGTTTGGTAACATTTTGTCTTAGGAGTTTCAGAGAAGATTTTTGTAAAAGATTACAAAAGTTTAAGAAAAAATGGTAAAATTGACTATAAAGGGCAATAACTCCTGAATGGGTCAACTGACCATTTTGGTCATTTGACTTATTTGTAGATCTTACTTTGCTGAACATTATTGCTGTTTACAGTTTAGCTCTATCTATAATAATATTCAAGATAATAACCAAAAATGGCAAAATTTCCTAAAAATTACCAATTAAGGGGTAGCAACCCAACAACGGGTTGTCCTATTCATCTGAAAATTTCAAGGCAGATAGATGTTGACTTGATAAACAATTTTAACCATGTCAGATTTGCTCTAAATGCTTTGGTTTCAGAGTTACAAGCCAAAATCTATATTTTACCCCTATGTTCTATTTTTAGCCATGGTGGCCATCTTGGTTGGCTGGCCTGGTCATCGGACACATTTTTAAACTACATACCCTAATGATGATTGTGGACAAGTTTGGTTAAATTTGCCTTAGTAGTTTCAGAGGAGAAGATTTTTGAAAAAGATTACAAAAATTTACAAAAAATTGTTAAAAATTGACTATAAAGGGCAATAACTCCTTAAGGGGTCAATTGATCATTTTGAACACTTGACTTGAAGATCTTATTTTGCTGAACATTATTGCTGTTCACAGTTTACCTCTATCTATCATAATATTCAAGATAATAACCAAAAACAGCAAAATTTCCTTAAAATTACCAATTTAGGGGAGCAACCCAACAACAGGTTCTCTGATTCATCTGAAAATTTCAGGGCAGATAGATCTTAACCTGATAAAACTTTTTAACCCCATGTCAGATTTGCTCTAAATGCTCAAGGGTTTCAAAGATATAAGCCAAAATCTACATTTTACCCCTATGTTCTATTTTTAGCCATGGCGGCCATCTTGGTTGGTTGGCCGGGTCACCGGACACATTTTTAAAACTAGATAGCCCAATGATGATTATGGCCAAGTTTGGTTTAATTTGGCCCAGTAGTTTCAGAGAAGAAGATTTTTGTAAAAGTTAACGACGACGGACGACGACGACGACGATGACGGACGAACGCCGAACGCAAAGTGATGAGAAAAGATCACTTGGCCCTTCGGGCCAGGTTAGCTAAAAAGGGCAAGAGTATCGATGAGTGTTAAACCATAACATATCTTGTAAATTGCTATAAATGATTAATGATGTTGTTTTTTTGTATATTCAGGAAAGATATCAGACTGAGGTGGAAATTGATAGTTAATGTTCTGGAGAAAAATGTTGTAAAGATAAATAATTTATCACGTAAAATTAAGGAAATAAAATTATCTCAGCTTTGATAGTTTAATTTAAACAAACTTCAACCGTAATTCTATTTTTCTTTCGATACTGAGACTGAGTTTACCACATTAGAATAATACAACTCTTAAAAACGTAATAAATTAAATGGTTAAGGTGACAGTTTTCATAGATTAAGATCATTCATGGAAGTATGTGTAGATACAAAACTTGTGGATATCAAATAATTTAAAGCAGTTGTAAAGTAATAAAGATATGCTTTAGATAATTTGAGCAAGAAGTTGTTTAAGCAATAGGAAAAAAACTTATCTTTTGCATGATGGATTATATACATATGTACATATCAATATAAATGCAATCTGGTGTTTGTCAAATCGTAATACAATTCTAGTTTATTTCCTTTTCCTTAGCAAATTGTCAAAATGTTGAAATAGAAAAGAAGAAGTGGCAGAAAAATATAGTTGTCTAATGTCATTGCCTACAATGCAAAATTACGTTTAAAGAGAGATAACTCAAATTCGATTGCATGTTATTCTTAAAATGATTTCAGGGTAACGCAAGCAACAGAATAAGTAAACCCTATTACCGATATTTGTTTTTTATGACCCACCTACGATAGTAGAGGGGCATTATGTTTTCTGGTCTGTGTGTCGTACCGTTCGTCTGTGCGTCAGTCCGGGCGTCCGGTTGTTCGTCCGCTTCAGGTTGAAGTTTTTGGTCAAGGTAGTTTTTGATGAAGCTGAAGTCCAATCAACTTGAAACTTAGTACACTTGTTGCTTATGATATGATCTTTCTAATTGTAAAGCCAAATTAGACTTTAGACCCCCAATTTCACGTTCCACTTAACAAAGAAAATGAAAGTGGGAGTTTCAGGTTAAAGTTCTTGGTCTAGATAGTTTTTGATGAAGTTGAAGTCCAATCAACTTGAAATTTAGTACTTAGTATGATATGATTCTTCTAATTTTAATGCCAAATTAGATTTTTTACCCAATTTCACGGTCCATTGAACATGGAAAATTATACTGAAAGTGGTACTGAAACACCAGCAATACATTGTATAGAAAATGGAAACGTTGTGTATACGCTAATACGGCAGTGGCCAAACGCCACACAACTAACAAATCTCAACGACATCTAAAGGTTAATTAACAGTGTTCAACAAATCAAAATCTTATAAAAATAATACCAAAAATTGATAACCAATTCAACAGACTACGAAATATCTATCATAGAATACTTAACTATCAAAAGGATGAAAAATATATAAAAGAGGGACGAAAGATACCAAAGAGACAGTCAAACTCATAAATCTAAAACAAACTGACAACGCCATATGGCTAAAAATGAAAAAAAGACAAACAAACAACAGCACACATGACACAACATAGAAAACTAAAGAATAAACAACACGAACCCCACCAAAAAACTAGGGGTGATCTCAGGTGCTCCGGAAGGGTAAGCAGATCCTGCTCCACATGTGGCACCCGTCGTGTTGCTTATGTGATAACAAATCCGGTAAATAGTCTAATTCGGTAGGTCACATATAAACTAGTATATAAGAAGGGCTGTAAGCATGGTAAGGAAAGGAAGGGCTCGAGGTCGTCTTTCATTTCTTTATTTGTCGAGAATAATAATGTGTTTATTTCGAAAAATCTAGAGTGTTTACATACAAATAAATCCTTTTGATTATCTACTGGCTCAAATATTTTCTATACCAATATTTACACAAGCATAATGTCCTAAAATCAATAAAATAATTGAAAATTAGTTTTCTCGACCCAACAGCATGATATAATAAAACATGTTATCAAACTAGAAAATTTATACACCAACTACTAACAGATATATATAAGCCTTAAAAACCTTTTCCATTTTTGTTTTTGTGCTTTATTTTGTCGTATACACAAATATCGAATAAAGTTTGATTATTTAAAGTAAATATTCTGCTATTCATTATCATCTTAGTGTGGCATTTAAATCATTTCCAGGTCAAATTTAAAGTTCAATAAGTGATAGCAACTACCAAGATTTACGATATCTTTTACGGTATTTTGAAATTGTATTAGTTTAGAAATTTCAGCGGACATTAATTCATTCTGTCGGAGCAAGTAAGGCGTTTACATTTTTTTCTTATTTTTTATTTTTTTTTAATTAGTAACAGTAGTGTGTATAATATACGGATAGTATGTTCATTTTTTAATTAGGGGGAGAATTTTTAAATAGGTTAAATATATATAGAACTTTAAAGTTTATAGAATTTCAATAATGAGTGATCGATAGAATGTCAATTAAGTAAGATATTGTCCATGTTTATAAAACCAGTACGTCAAATCTTGTCTTATATTGGAAAGAATGTTTATATCACAATTGTAAAAAAAAGTGAAGGGAAAGTATTTAATTTGTACAGTATGTATATACAATATGTATTTGAAATTTTTGATACAAACGAGATTTTCTATCAAAAATGAACGAATCCCATGTGGATTGAAGTTTACCGCACTAACATAATTCATTTATTATTTGGTACTAATTTCAGAAAGGAAAGAGAGAAATTGTAAGTTGGTCATAGACTGTATATTGAAGACACATTGGTGACCTTCGGCTGTGTTCTGCTCTTTAGTCGGGTTGAATTGTTGTCTCTTGAACACATTCCCCTTTCCCGTTCTCAATTTTATGAATCAGGGAAATATGAGAAAACGGTTACTTAATAATTTTAAAAAGTTGGCATAGTCTCCTGAACATTGCGCTGTAAGTTATTTAATATATGTCAGTGTTATATACATTGATATTTAAAAAAACCAACGTGTACAGAAAAATATTGAACAATTCACATGAAATTTGTTAGAATTTGAGAACGGTATAAATCGTATAATGCGAATAAATATAAATTTACAAAATCTTATGTATTTGATTGTCGTTTGTTTATGCGTTACATATTTGTTTTTCGTTCAATTTTTGTACATAAATTAGGCCGTTAGTCTTCTCGTTTGAATTGTTTTACATTGTCATTTCGGAGCCTATTATAGCTTACTATGCGGTATGGGCTTTGCTCATTGTTACAGGCCGTACGGTGACTTATACTGTAGATGTTAATTTCTGTGTGATTTGGTCTCTTGTGGAGAGTTGTTTCATTGGCAATCATACCACATCGTCTTTTTTATATGCACATTTCGTTGGTCTTTTATAGCTGAATATGTGGTAAGGACTTTGCTCATTGTTGAAGGCCATACGGTGACCTATAAGTTGGTAATTTCTGTGTCATTTAGTCTCTTATGGAGAGTTGTCTACATGGCAATCATACCATATCTTCTTCTTTTTTTATATACATAATTGATTTTCAAAATTTTGGTATCACTTGGGATGTTAGAATTGTAACAATTTCTTCAAACAATTTTAATTTACTAGAATAAAAATGAAAAACGGTGAATATGTCATGAAAATACAACACGACCAACGAGCAGAAAATAGTATGAGGGCACCAATGGGTTTTCAACACTGCGCGAATTTCCAACACATCATCTAAATTATATTATTTATTCCTAAACTAATTATACGTGTTCCCTTTAACGAACTTTATGAATATAACTTCTCTCATGTTTACATATTGTAATAAATATTTGAATATCACAAATCTTTTAAATAAACACCACCGTTATTACCGTTTAACTGAACTGTGAAGTCAGGTTTAAAAAAATCAACAAATACACTCGTCTCGAAATTTGGTAAGTCAGATATGTGAGTGTTTTACTCGAGACTCGTCAGTGGCGCTTGAAGCAAACCAGTTGGTATGTCATATCAAATACGAAGTTGAGGCATATGAAAAAACGAAATTACAAAATGTTGTGCAAAAAACGACAAAAGCAATCTAGCTATAGCGATATAAGAAGATGTGGTATATGAGTGCAAATGAGACCTATCCATCAAAGTTCATATATTATGACTGCATGGATGTAGAAAACCAGCAATTTGGCATCCAATTTTAAATGTTTACATCACGCTGGACATGTGTATAATACTAACTTTCAAGTTGAATTAACCACAACTTCACGGTAAACATATTTGTTAAAAACTTTAACCTTGGTACGGGATTTACGAATTGACGTACGGACGGAATATCCGAAGGAAGCACCAACTTGAAAAAAATAATGCTTCTACTATGGAAGGCTGGAGAGACAAAAAAGATGTAAAGCATTGAAAACAATAGTGGAAAAATGGTTTTCCATCAAATTAGGAGTTTGGGTAACACTATGATACCAACCAACACTCTTGACCGGTTCCCAAATTAGACATTCAAACAATTGTCGTTGCGACTGTTAGTTGAATGGGACACGGAACTGGCTGTTCTGCCGACGCTATTGAAGAGGGGCGAAAGATACCCAAGCTGAGACATTCAAACTCAGAGATCGAAAATAAACTGACAACGCCATGGCTTTGAACATGTCATTTAGGAACGTATACGTATATATAGATATAGAAAGATGTGGTATGAGTGCCAATGAGACAACTCTCCATACAAATAACAATTTAAAAAGTAAACCATTATAGGTTAAAGTACGGCCTTCAACACGGAACCTTGGCTCACACCGAACAACAAGCTATAAAGGGTCCCAAAATTACTAGTGTAAAACCATTCAAACGGGAAAACCAACGGTCTAATCTATATAAACAAAACGAGAAACGAAAAACACGTATGTATTACATAAACAAACGACAACTACTGTACATCAGATTCCTGACTTAGGACAGGTGCAAACATATACCTTTTTGTTTAAAAATCTTCTTTTTTTTTTAGATTTCTGACATTTACCATGGCGCTCGATGATCTGGTAGATTCCAAGATATGTAAAATTATTGTAGGAGCTGTCGCAGTAGCAGCACTTCTGATACTTATACTGGTCCCGGTGTCATTCAGTTACCTCGATTACTACGAAGTAAGACTTAATTTTCAATATGTAACCAGTGCACACTATGTATTGCGATCATAAAATGTTTTAGAGATATATAAAAAATTGAAAATTTAGCAGGAAATGAGAAATTTCTTTAAAAAACACATTTTTTCTTTTAAAGAATGGCTGTTAAACTATATGGAACAAAATTATAAAACGAAAAGCAGGGGTAAGATTGTGAATGTTTTCTATACTAAAAATAACCCAGAGTGTTTAAAATACCTGATAAAAAGTGAGAAGTCAAAGACAATATAAGCAAACATCCTTATTGGCAAATTCTGCACTGCCATTAATCAATCGATACTACAAGGAAAAGCAATATTTTGTAAGCGACACGAAACATTTTGATTTTAAACTAAAATCAAATAATCAAATAAGGAAATGTTTTTATAGGAATGATACAATAGGTAAATCTATAATTTATACACATCTATCTATGCAATAAAAAGAAGGAAGATATAAAAAATAACATCAGAATTTATAACCCTCCCCATAATAAGATAATAAGTTATAAATTTAAACAACAGAATAAAAATAAGTTTTGTCTTTCTATATTGAAATGTTTTTAATTTTTTTTATTTAAGAACCGACGAGTCTTGTATATATATAGAGAGAGAGAGAAAAAAAGCGAGTCCAAACAAACTATTAGCTTATTTCAAACGCATAAAAAAAAAAAAAACTTACGAGAAAAAAATACTCGTAACATGAACATTCCAGTATAATTACGATCAATTTTAGTTGCAAGATTTTGTGTAAAAAAAACCCCTGGTATTGTTGATGAGTTAACTGCTTTTTAAATTCACATTTCCTGTATAGTCTTCTTTAAAACTCTGTTTATAGCTGGTAGCTCTTTCTTTGACTGTCATTGTTCCTTTGGTAAAAAAAATGTTTATTCTTTTTCCTTATGTATAAAACAAGGAATCCTAAATTCTTTCACCTTTTCCATTGATTAGGATTTGATTTAGATTGTTTGGCGTTTTAACGCCACTTTAAAGCACCGCATTTAGGCTATTTCGTGGCGGCCAGTTTTTGTTAGTGGAGGAAGTCCTAACTAGCATTGCGTTGCATCGTTTTTATATATCTAATATGTTACATGTATGTTACAAATAATCAAATCGACCTGAACATACAAGAACTATTTGCCACTGGACGTTAAGCAACCAACGATCCTCAGTCTGCAATATAATACCCCCCTCCCCCCAAATAAAAACGAAAAAACTTTTGAAAGTGTCTACTTTTATTTTATCTTGAGAAAGTGGGGAAGTGGGAAAGGGGCCTCTCCTACACCAAGGTTGCTTTCAAATTGGACGTAACTGGACTTTTCCCATGGCCACCCGTTCCTACGAAACGCACTCCGACCAACAAACAGATACCGCAGTCGCTACATGTACATGTAGAGATAAACATTCATCTTTAAAACCAAATATTTATTAATTCAATAACCATGTTTCCACAACCTTTATCTTTCTTATTGATTAGTCGTGATAACCGATCTGAGATCTCAAGTATATTCTATTATACATTGATTATTTTAGATAATTGAGTACTAGTATCTTGTTATCATATGGCTAGATATAATAAAATTAAGTGTGTAAATACATGTGTATCATTAAGATAATTTGATCCGAAAGTGTGAAAATGCAAAACCGGCGAGTGCCGATACACATGATACACAAAAGATGATTTCAAAATGTCAGCTATTCTCGACATTTGAATAGTTAAAACTAATTGTTAAAGAATTCAATTTGATACTTCAGATTTTCTGTATTTTGTATTGTTGTCTTTCACACAATTAAGGCGCAATACCTGAACATGTGACTTATAATCGATAATCATGGAGAAAAGCTTCAAGTTTTTTCTATTGGGCGTTGTCTGTTTCGTATTCGTGGCTGTTATTCTTGTAATTGCGTCTTTTGCATACGTTGATTATTTTGAGGTAAGTTTCAGATCAATTTCAATCAGTCAATCAGATTTTTCTAACATCGCATGTCTTTCTTCCTATTATAAAAATTTGTTCCATTTTTGCCATTTATTTTTAATATAACGTACGATATTCTAGTTTATCTTTCTAAAGACAGTCACTTCTGAAATGGACAAATTAACCGTAGCCAGATTTAAAACAAATTTGGATTTCAAAATGTTTAGATGAGAAGGTCTTATGTTTGTCAGATACCTGATCCCAGTATCCAAACAACAACAAGCAATCATATGACCAACCCTCTCTCCTAACAGAAAATGTAAACAACCAAACAGATGTATATATTAAACACAAATAAGAAGAAAATAACATCTGGATATAAGTGAAAAAAGTTAAATGGTAAAAAAAATAGGCGGCAGATATCAATTTTAAAGGGACATTCAAAAGTCGAAGAAAATCTGACAACGCTATTTAAAAAAAACTAAGAAGAAAAAACGATAAAACAGCGAAGAAGTCTACAATAGTAATCAAAAGTACCTGGATTATAATTTAGTACGCCAGACGCGCGTTTCGTCTACATAAGACTCATCAGTGACGCTCATATAAAAATAGTTATAAAGCCAAACAATACAAAGTTGAAGAGCATAGAGGATCCAAAATTCCAAAAATTGTGCCAAATACGGCTAAGGTAATCTATTCTTGGGACAAGAAAATCCTTAGTTTTTCGAAAAATTCAAAGTTTTGTATCAGGAAATTTATAAAAATGATCACATAATTGATATTCATGTCAACACCGAAGTGATGACTACTGGGCTGGTGATATCCTCGGGGACGAAACGTCCACCAGCAGTGGCATCGACCCAGTGGTACGTTAGATTTAGCAATACTCGCACCATTAGAATCGGTAGGAGGTGATCTCAGGTGCTCCGTCAAGGATAGTAGTCCCCGTCCCATATGCATGCATCAGTCACAAAAAAGCATGATTTTACAGAGTGTCGTTCCCTTAATACCACTTTTGATTTTTAAAGTAGAAAATGCCCAAATTAAACACATCAACAATTCAAAATTGATGTTAAAAAACTTTGATATACTTGTACATGTAATCCTATGTAGGAGTAATACTACCGTTGATTTTCACCAAAAAGTCCTTGTAAAATTTGCAGTTTTAAAACAAATGTGCAGAATTTATCTTACTAATAGATTCAAAGAAGTACTTGGCATGATTAAAGTTTAACTGTCCAGTACTACAGACAAAATTTCGAATAACATTTCATTTCATTTAAGAAAATACATCACTGGAAGTTACCCAATCAAATGTTCACACCCTTTTTTTAATTAATAGTAACAATGTAATCTCACGTCTCTAAAATATTCTACAGAAACACAAAATGAAAAAAATAATTGTGCTCTAAGGGGGTAGACCTTGGTTCAGGGAGATAACTCTTTAAATCAGTTAAGCGTTTGTAAAAGTCAAGTTTATCAATGTATTTTAAGCATTTACCTGAAACAGATTGAAAATAATCTATGTAATCTAGAAGCTTAGTATATATTTTTGAAAATGGTTGAAACAAACGTACTAATGATTTTAAGAGTTATTTTCCTTAACCTAGGTCTACCTCCTTAAATTATGACTAAGATTTTTTTTGCTGCAATGAAATTAGGATTGAGTTCCTACAACTGTCAAATTCAAGGGAATATTTTTTCCGACCTTATAACACCTAAAGACCGCATAGACTGACTGAACAAGTATAGTACATGTAGAATAAACGATGCATTACACTAAATTATGTACATGTAAACTAACACAGTAGCAAAAGAACAATCAAATTACGGCAATAATATTTATAAGCAGTATATATCGATCGCCAAACAAACATCTCTTAACACATGACATGGGTAAAATCTCTTTGTTCTTACTGTGCTAAATTCTGAATAATGCACAGCAAAGGTGTGCATCAACAACCTCAGATATACTGCACAGTTCAAGTTTATTTTACCTTTAGGGGCGTTTCCTGGATTTTGAATGGGGCGTTATTCTATAGAATAAAAAAAAATATCGCCGAGTGTAGCGATACTAAAAACAATATTGACGATTTTATACTAAAAGACGAATCGGATCCTTTGTCCAATCCAGGGGTGAACGGCCTATTCGCCCCCACCTCCGAATCCGCCATCTGCCTTAAAATTACGACAAAGTAGAACCGTAGTTTCAAAATAGGTTTCTCATTCCTTTTTTTTATTATATCTAAGCTGGGACATAAAATATTTCATCATATTTTGTGTAAAACGTAAATCTAAAATCGGTGTTTTAAAGTCAGAAAGATAGTTAAAATAATTGTTCTTAATTTCTGCCAAAAAAGAAATGTATCTTAGAATATCCGAATAACAGAAATCCGATTTGGACTGGTTTTAGACTCAATGGAATTTATAACGACTTTTTGAATATCTTTTCCTATAAAGTGACTATTTTTGGGTCGAATTTAACGAGGATCATATTTAAGTTTGTTTCAAAACAGTAGGATTAGCTGGAGAAAAATCAGACTTCATTTAGATGGCCATGCATGTCTTAAAAATTAATACAGTAGATAAAAAAGAAATTTGTGGGGTTAGGGGAGTAAAAGATTGGAAATAGAAACGTATTTTCTGTTTATTTAACATTTGAAATTCAGATGATATAACATCTTTCTGGGTTCATCTTTCTGTAAGTGTATCATTGAGCCGGGGAACGAACTTCAAAAGCAATTAATCTAAACTCAATAACCCTTTCAGTTATGATTTTTTTCATACACCGATTTCAAAGTACACAATTTGTCAAAGTTAATCGTCATTAATTAGATAAAAATTGGGAATTAATTTAACAAAAATGATAAAAAAAAAATCTACGGTACCATTAAATTGCAATTTTAGAATATGTCCAAATATGAAAAAGTTATTAATTTAAAACTTACTAAAGTCGTATTTCCCCCTTTCTTTACTCTACAAGAAACTTTCATAGGATCCTTAGATTGCGGAATATCGTCCACATTTCTAAAACATTCACGTAAATTGATTGCGTCATGTGTTAAAACAGTTATTGTCCAATCAAATCGGTATATGGGATTTAATTTGCACGGCTCGTGTGACCCTTTAACCCGAACTCCTACGTCGTTCAAGTTAATTAGGGTCACACAACCGTGCAGATTAAATCCCATATACAGACTTGTTTGGCCAAATAACTATAACTTATTTTTCGCGTTTATATGATTTTGTTTTGCATAAAATTCAACTGCATTTTTTTGTGGCAATATAGATTACGTTTTCTGGAATCAAGCCCCATGAGAATACTATCATGATTACTACATCATATTCAAACGAAACATTTTCCGATTTCATGAAACGTATGTCTTTTCAAAGAACTGGACGTTCTTTGACAAGTTTACCACGGTTTCCTGTTTCTAGAACAATGTTATTTGTTTTATATCTTTGCACGAAAATACTAGTTTTTTGTCATGCATTTTTAAAAATTTTCGTAACACAAATAGGTTTGTGATCTTTCGAAAAAATACATTTCAATTTCATAAAATGTAAGTATTTTAAATAACATACATAAAATTGAAAATTAAATGTATAAATCAAAATATCCTAATTCATTTATTTTTTTTTTAATTCGGTGAAAAACGTCGATTTTAACCAACAATTTTTAGTTTGTCTACTGTTATCTTGATAGGTAGGCCCTTAGTATATCAAACAAGTTGTCATCCTGGACGCAAACAACTTATCAAGTAGTTTCAGTTTCAATTGGCATTTTCTCAGGGTAAAATAAATTTAACAAGGAAATACGTTTGAGTTATCTCCCTTTATTCATTGTTTTCAATTTGTAACCTAATTCCATGTTTGTAGTTTGATCGGATTACCTTAAAGATTAATACATATTGTATAGGGTGGAAAAGTGTGTGTTTATATTTAAGTGTAACACCACACTTGTCTTAATTACCCGGATACGGATGTGGTGTTCATAGTGTATTTCAAAATATTAACTTGGAATTTTATATACCTGTCTTATGACGCTAATCAATAGGCAATTATTTTAACGATGGCTGAGGGTGGTACAATTAAAGTTATTGTGATAGCAGTCTTAGCTGTCCTTGGACTAACAGCTATTTTAATCATAACTTCATTTAGTTATTTGAACTATTGGGAGGTGAGTAAATACAGCCATATACGAATTGTCTTAATTTGTTTGTATATAGTCGCATTCCACGCATCGCTAAACAATCTATTTTTATTGACGTATATGTCATAACAAAATGTTGAAATGACCTGTTTCACAAAATGACAATGGCTACCACTAGAAATCGACCAGTAACTATCCGGTTTTTGGAGAGTAATAAAGCAATCGTAGACCGATTAAAGTATTGAATAAATGAAATAATATGTTTCCTTTTCAGTCCTATACGGGCTACAGTTTGTCTAATAGACGTAATACATGTTTCTTTATTAGAATGGATTTGTTCACTCCCTTTAACATTGTATTATTTTATTCAAAGATTTTTGTCAGATATATACACCTGGGAATAGTATACTAACATTACGTCCCATGCTATATATACACCTGGGAATAGTATACTAACATTACGTCCCATGCTACGAGTCAGTGGCGGATCCAGTAATTTTCATAAAAGGGGAGTGGGGGAACTGACTGCCTTAAAAAGGGCTGCTTCAATATGCTTCAGCAATTCAATATATAATTAACCATTTTGTTTGTTTCAAAAAGTGGGTGCTACTCCCTCTAAAACCGCCTCTGCAAGACAACATATGCAACATAACCGTGATAACAGTTGTTGAATGGACATGTTTACAGTTTTGTAATGTGTTTAAAGATCTCCGTATAACTCTTCAAAAACTACCAAAATCAATGAACATGATGAACTCAAATACATTTGTGTAAATACCTACAAATGTATTTCAAATGTGATGACTATACAACGGAGAAAACATGTTTTTGCTAAAGTGGTACTTGTAAATAAAATTGTTTTTAAGGTGTAGATTGTCATTTACATATGAAAACATGTTTTACTACTCCATTTGAGAAAAATAATATTGTCACAACGAATCGTACAGTATAAAAAAAGTGTATAGATAACAAAGCATATAAAGTAAAAAGTAAAAACAATTTTATGCCCCAGCAGAAATGGAGGGAAAATTAAGTTGTACCGTTGTCCGACTGTACGTACGTTCAAAATAAATTGAGAATGGAAATGGGGAATGTGCCAAAGAGACAACAACCCGACCATAGAACAGACAACAGTAGAAGGTCACCAACAGATCTTCAATGCAGCGAGAAATTCCCGCACCCGGAGGCGTCCTTCATCTGGCCCCTAAACAAATATATATATACTAGTTCAGTGATAATGAACGCAACACTAAACTCCAAATTGTACACAAGATACTAAAATTAAAAATAATACAAAACTAACAGAGGCCAGAGGCTCCTGACTTGGGACAGGCGCAAACATGTGGCGGGGTTAAACATGTTTATGAGATTAAAAGTTTGTTTCTGTACTCTAACTTCAGTTTGCTTCAACCAAATGTTATAACCAAAACTTGAAGACCTGTTGGTGACCTTCTGCTGTTGTTTTTTTTCCTATGGTCGGGTTGTTGTCTCTTTGGCACATTCCCCATTTCCATTCTCAATTTTATCAAACACAATGCTTATATCCACAAACACAGATCAAGTTTGAATTTTGGTGGCGTCACTTTGACTGATCTAGAGTTATGCTCCTTTACCAAAAAGAAAAAAATGCTGATTTTTTCGTTTCCGTTCTCTAACTTTACTACAAAATACAGATCAAGTTTGTTTGGTGATATGACTTGAACCGCCTAACTTACACTTTCTTCCCTCTAATTCCCGCCCATTCATTCTCATGTTTCCTACTCATGTCCACCCCTCTGTACTGCCCGTTTCCTGGTAACATAGATTTGATATTATATATATTCTTTCAATGCAATCATTATTTTTTACAGTATGGTTTAAAACGTCAAAAGTCAACCGGAAGTGTCGACAAAACAGAAATTTACGACAGTGGCAGGTATTTCGTCGGACCAGATTTTGAATTTAAAGTGTTTCCTTCGGATCTGCACTATGTTGAATTGGAGGATGCAAAAATATTTACCTCTGATAAACTAGAGGTAAGTCAATATATACCTACTTGCGCATGACCAATATGAGGTGTATGTAAATTTGGGTACTAGTATTTCATAAGTTTTTAATGTTATAGGTAAAAAATAAAACCACACGAAAAAGACAAACAGAATGTTTGTATATGTCGCTTGACAAAAGCTTGATAAATTGGCAGATTTCAATTTCAAATGTTCAGAAATTGTATTCGAAGTAAAGGGTTTAGTACTTTTAAAAGCAGGAACATGGTCTAATGGCCTAAAATAAACGATGTTCGAAAATTTATATCGAAAGAAAATAAATAGTGTTGGGTTGCCTGCTATATGTGATTTTTGGCAACACCAATCCTTATTTGGGATCTAATTTCGATTTTTCATATGCACTGCCGAATTAAAAGCATATTAAACTACATGTATATAAATAATCTTGATATTCAAAACTGTATCGCCGAAACAGAGTTCGTCCTGAACGTGTATGAAATATTTTCCACTGGACATTAAGCAACCAACACATAATCAATCCGCGATAGAGATGGGTTCAGAGCTGGGTATACAATACATCCTCTTCTATATTTTTCGAAATTGCATTTGCTCAGTACATTATATTATATCTATCTATCTATATATATATATATATACAACTCGTCTAAACATCAACCCAACAATGTTAGATCTGTAAATTTGCTTTCGCCAATTTTTGGTTCTTCCCTCGCCGGGATTCGAACCCATTACAGGGTTTAAAGATAATTTAGCTGATCTGTAACAATAACATCTTCATGCCTTATATATCATGTACTGTAGTACGCCGCTAGATTAAAACTGACGAGGAAAGGTAACACACGGCCAGCGAAAGCTCTTTTTTGAGAGCCCAGGTGGTCGTGTGGTCTAGCGGGACGGCTGCAGTGCAGGCGATTTGGTGTCACGATATCATAGTAGCATGGGTTCGAATCCCGGCGAGGGAAGAACCAAAAATTTGCGAAAGCAAATTTACAGATCTAACATTGTTGGGTTGATGTTTAGACGAGTTGTATATATATTATGTACACAGCCATGTATCACCATCATTGATGGCGATCCGATGGATACATCTGTTGTAGAGTTGTCACTGACTCAGACGTACTTATAAATATAATTATATTCTGTGACTGTATATTACATTAATTTGTAGGATCCTTTACTATAGATAATTTAGCTGATCTGTAACAATAACATCTTCATGCCTTATATATCATGTACTGTAGTACGCCGCTAGATTAAAACTGACGAGGAAAGGTAACACACGGCCAGCGAAAGCTCTTTTTTTGAGAGCCCAGGTGGTCGTGTGGTCTAGCGGGACGGCTGCAGTGCAGGCGATTTGGTGTCACGATATCACAGTAGCATGGGTTCGAATCCCGGCGAGGGAAGAACCAAAAATTTGCGAAAGCAAATTTACAGATCTAACATTGTTGGGTTGATGTTTAGACGAGTTGTATATACATTATGTACACAGCCATGTATCACCATCATTGATGGCGATCCGATGGATACATCTGTTGTAGAGTTGTCACTGACTCAGACGTACTTATAAATATAATTATATTCTGTGACTGTATATTACATTAATTTGTAGGATCCTTTACTATAGATAATTTAGCTGATCTGTAACAATAACATCTTCATGCCTTATATATCATGTACTGTAGTACGCCGCTAGATTAAAACTGACGAGGAAAGGTAACACACGGCCAGCGAAAGCTCTTTTTTTGAGAGCCCAGGTGGTCGTGTGGTCTAGCGGGACGGCTGCAGTGCAGGCGATTTGGTGTCACGATATCACAGTAGCATGGGTTCGAATCCCGGCGAGGGAAGAACCAAAAAGTTGCGAAAGCAAATTTACAGATCTAACATTGTTGGGTTGATGTTTAGACGAGTTGTATATACATTATGTACACAGCCATGTATCACCATCATTGATGGCGATCCGATGGATACATCTGTTGTAGAGTTGTCACTGACTCAGACGTACTTATAAATATAATTATATTCTGTGACTGTATATTACATTAATTTGTAGGATCCTTTACTATAGATAATTTAGCTGATCTGTAACAATAACATCTTCATGCCTCATATATCATGTACTGTAGTACGCCGCTAGATTAAAACTGACGAGGAAAGGTAACACACGGCCAGCGAAAGCTCTTTTTTTGAGAGCCCAGGTGGTCGTGTGGTCTAGCGGGACGGCTGCAGTGCAGGCGATTTGGTGTCACGATATCACAGTAGCATGGGTTCGAATCCCGGCGAGGGAAGAACCAAAAATTTGCGAAAGCAAATTTACAGATCTAACATTGTTGGGTTGATGTTTAGACGAGTTGTATATACATTATGTACACAGCCATGTATCACCATCATTGATGGATACATCTGTTGTAGAGTTGTCACTGACTCAGACGTACTTATAAATATAATTATATTCTGTGACTGTATATTACATTAATTTGTAGGATCCTTTACTATAGATAATTTAGCTGATCTGTAACAATAACATCTTCATGCCTTATATATCATGTACTGTAGTACGCCGCTAGATTAAAACTGACGAGGAAAGGTAACACACGGCCAGCGAAAGCTCTTTTTTTGAGAGCCCAGGTGGTCGTGTGGTCTAGCGGGACGGCTGCAGTGCAGGCGATTTGGTGTCACGATATCACAGTAGCATGGGTTCGAATCCCGGCGAGGGAAGAACCAAAAATTTGCGAAAGCAAATTTACAGATCTAACATTGTTGGGTTGATGTTTAGACGAGTTGTATATACATTATGTACACAGCCATGTATCACCATCATTGATGGCGATCCGATGGATACATCTGTTGTAGAGTTGTCACTGACTCAGACGTACTTATAAATATAATTATATTCTGTGACTGTATATTACATTAATTTGTAGGATCCTTTACTATAGATAATTTAGCTGATCTGTAACAATAACATCTTCATGCCTTATATATCATGTACTGTAGTACGCCGCTAGATTAAAACTGACGAGGAAAGGTAACACACGGCCAGCGAAAGCTCTTTTTTTGAGAGCCCAGGTGGTCGTGTGGTCTAGCGGGACGGCTGCAGTGCAGGCGATTTGGTGTCACGATATCACAGTAGCATGGGTTCGAATCCCGGCGAGGGAAGAACCAAAAATTTGCGAAAGCAAATTTACAGATCTAACATTGTTGGGTTGATGTTTAGACGAGTTGTATATACATTATGTACACAGCCATGTATCACCATCATTGATGGCGATCCGATGGATACATCTGTTGTAGAGTTGTCACTGACTCAGACGTACTTATAAATATAATTATATTCTGTGACTGTATATTACATTAATTTGTAGGATCCTTTACTATAGATAATTTAGCTGATCTGTAACAATAACATCTTCATGCCTTATATATCATGTACTGTAGTACGCCGCTAGATTAAAACTGACGAGGAAAGGTAACACACGGCCAGCGAAAGCTCTTTTTTTGAGAGCCCAGGTGGTCGTGTGGTCTAGCGGGACGGCTGCAGTGCAGGCGATTTGGTGTCACGATATCACAGTAGCATGGGTTCGAATCCCGGCGAGGGAAGAACCAAAAAGTTGCGAAAGCAAATTTACAGATCTAACATTGTTGGGTTGATGTTTAGACGAGTTGTATATACATTATGTACACAGCCATGTATCACCATCATTGATGGCGATCCGATGGATACATCTGTTGTAGAGTTGTCACTGACTCAGACGTACTTATAAATATAATTATATTCTGTGACTGTATATTACATTAATTTGTAGGATCCTTTACTATAGATAATTTAGCTGATCTGTAACAATAACATCTTCATGCCTTATATATCATGTACTGTAGTACGCCGCTAGATTAAAACTGACGAGGAAAGGTAACACACGGCCAGCGAAAGCTCTTTTTTTGAGAGCCCAGGTGGTCGTGTGGTCTAGCGGGACGGCTGCAGTGCAGGCGATTTGGTGTCACGATATCACAGTAGCATGGGTTCGAATCCCGGCGAGGGAAGAACCAAAAATTTGCGAAAGCAAATTTACAGATCTAACATTGTTGGTTGATGTTTAGACGAGTTGTATATACATTATGTACACAGCCATGTATCACCATCATTGATGGCGATCCGATGGATACATCTGTTGTAGAGTTGTCACTGACTCAGACGTACTTATAAATATAATTATATTCTGTGACTGTATATTACATTAATTTGTAGGATCCTTTACTATAGATAATTTAGCTGATCTGTAACAATAACATCTTCATGCCTTATATATCATGTACTGTAGTACGCCGCTAGATTAAAACTGACGAGGAAAGGTAACACACGGCCAGCGAAAGCTCTTTTTTTGAGAGCCCAGGTGGTCGTGTGGTCTAGCGGGACGGCTGCAGTGCAGGCGATTTGGTGTCACGATATCACAGTAGCATGGGTTCGAATCCCGGCGAGGGAAGAACCAAAAAGTTGCGAAAGCAAATTTACAGATCTAACATTGTTGGGTTGATGTTTAGACGAGTTGTATATACATTATGTACACAGCCATGTATCACCATCATTGATGGCGATCCGATGGATACATCTGTTGTAGAGTTGTCACTGACTCAGACGTACTTATAAATATAATTATATTCTGTGACTGTATATTACATTAATTTGTAGGATCCTTTACTATAGATAATTTAGCTGATCTGTAACAATAACATCTTCATGCCTTATATATCATGTACTGTAGTACGCCGCTAGATTAAAACTGACGAGGAAAGGTAACACACGGCCAGCGAAAGCTCTTTTTTTGAGAGCCCAGGTGGTCGTGTGGTCTAGCGGGACGGCTGCAGTGCAGGCGATTTGGTGTCACGATATCACAGTAGCATGGGTTCGAATCCCGGCGAGGGAAGAACCAAAAATTTGCGAAAGCAAATTTACAGATCTAACATTGTTGGGTTGATGTTTAGACGAGTTGTATATACATTATGTACACAGCCATGTATCACCATCATTGATGGCGATCCGATGGATACATCTGTTGTAGAGTTGTCACTGACTCAGACGTACTTATATATATATATATATATATATATATCTATATTCACAATTTTCCGACCCCCTTTAACATAACAACACAATCAACGCTCTTTTAAATTACTTTCAATATAGGGATGAAACTGGAACCGATAATGCATACTTCATGCATATTTAGGATGAAAACATTCAAATCGACAATAAATGCGATTCTCCAACAATATATTAGTCTTCTCAGAAATCCTTTTTCATATCATTAACACTAGAACACTCCCGCGAAATCGCGGGCATATACAGCTTGTGAACTGCTGTAGGGTGATTTTTTTGTAAAAGATATTATGTATGGAGAATTTCATAAAAAGTATCAAAATCCCTCTCCCGTTTTCCAAAGTCCGATATTTGTTTCCTTTCTGTTAAATACAATTATTTTTAATTAGTGTTTCGTGCCTCATACCACAATTATTCTTCTCCTTTGCTACAATGCATCTTTTGGTAAAAGTCAAATGAAATTAAAAATTTGCACCGCTTCAAACATGAAATAAATGTAACTGCTTATATATAGACCATTATTAGTGTAATAAAATATGCTTCTAGGACAATCCATAAGTGCTTTTTCTTTTGAGAGCCTTATTAACATGTCAATGGTAGGATATGAATCTTGTATAAATGACTAAGACCGACTAATATGACGCGGAATTAGGGTCATAACATCGAAATTAGCATATCCTTAAATCATTTTAGCATATGCTAAAAATGATTTTAGCATAAGCTAAATTCATTTAACATAAGCTTAATTCATTTTAGCATATTAAGCTGAATTCATTTTTGTATACGCTAAAATCAATTTAGCATATGCTGAATTGTTTAGCTTACACAAAAATGTTGGCGCGGAATCAAGGTCATAAATATTAAAATTAAAGTTGAATTTAGCTTTTGCTAATATGAATTAAGCTTATGCTAAAATGAAATTAGCTTATTCAAAAATGAATTCAGCTTATGCTAAAATGAATTTAACTTATGCTAAAATCATTTTAGCATAAGCTGAATTATAATATAGCATATGCTAAAATGATTTAAGCATATGCTAAATTCGATATTTAGGACCCTAATTCCGCGTCATAGACTAAGGCCAATTTGAGGGTGGTCGGAGGGGTCCTGATCCCGAAATCCCGGGCTTAAAAACATGAAATCCCGAGATGCAGAATTTAAAGAAATTCATATCCCGAAATCGAAAATATATTCCCGGATCCCGTAAGGAACAATCCCCAAATCCCGGACTTAAAAACACACGACCCCGACGTCCCGAAAAAGGTCCTGCCTCCCTCTAATCTCTACCCTACTTTCACTTCCAACAATAATTTTTTATGACCCATTCATGGGCATTATTTTTTCTAGTCTGTGGTACCGTTCGTTCGTCCGTTCGTCCGTCCGTCTATCCCGCTTCAGGTTAAAGTTTTTGGTCGAGGAGGTTTTTGATGAAGTTGAAGTCCAATCAACTCGAAACTTAGTAAATATAGTGCCGATGTGGCATCCGTGTACTATGGACACATTCTTGTTTCCACATGTTTTACTTATTTTAATATATATTCAACTGGTATATATTCAACTGGTATGACCCCTTAAATAGTAATATATCAAAGAAAACTGCAGGCAGAATATAGAGAGTCTCTATATATTATGGGGACGAAGTCCCCTATTACAGTAGAAAATTTAATAAAAAAAAAAAAAAAAAAAAAATCGGGAAAATTTCCCGAATTTTTCATTGTACTAATGAACTCAAAATCGTTCAATTTTTTTTTTGTCGTGTTTTTTAATTTCCGGATCTGCGCAGAACACATACTCTACTTCCTTCTTCCGGTCTTGTTGTCGTGAGACTTTGATTAGTCTAGTAAAATATAGGAACTCAAGGAACACAATACCAATATTTCATTTTTAATCATTCTTTGTCTTTGGTATGAATAAACGTTAGGCCTACCTGATGCATTGCGTTTCTTTGTTTACATTGAACATGACGTTATAACTTAAATAACGTCACAAGTAAAATCCCTAACAACAGAACCAAAATCGGAAACGTTACGGTATTTCCGTAAAATGTTTTTTTTTTATCCCTCCTCCTTCATTTCCAAAAGTCCCAATTTTTGGGTTTCTATCAATTTCAATATGAACATACATTTAGTATGTTATGAACATTTAAGTAAGGAACCTGTAATTCAGTGGTTGTCGTTTGTTTATGTTTTACATATTTGTTTTTCGTTCATTTTTTGTACATAAATATGGCCGCTAGTTTTCTCGTTTGAATTGTTTTATATCGTCATTTCGGGGCCTTTTAGAGCTGATATGCGGTATGGGCTTTGCTCGTTGTTGAAGGCCGTACGGTGACCTATAGTTGTTAACTTCTGTGACATTTTGGTCTCTTGTGGAGAGTTGTCTCAACATGGCAATCATACCACATCTTTTTTTGTTGTTGTAATAAAGGAATTTTGTAAAAGATTTAATGACTGGAGAAATTCAGAAAAGGTATCAAAAGTTCACATGAATAGTTTTAGCGCTTATCTGTATATTATGAACATTCATACTATATAAATAAAGTGTATTTACTTTCAATTCCAAGTTTACTAATCGATCCATGGTGGTCAATTGATATAGTATACAGACCCGCTCCATTTAATAAACTCTGTGACCGCCGTGGATAGTAAACATGAAAATGATAGCAGATAGATTTAAAATACACTTTATTCGTAGTATATGTATGTTCAAAGTATACAGAAAAACGCAAACCGGAAGTCTAATCTGACTTAAAATTTCGTCCAATGACGGGACAATATCCGGATGCCTTTTTTCTCGTTTTTCTCACAAAATAACTCAATCTGAATAATCATATAAATGGATGACGAATGCGACTATGCACTGTACCTATAGGACACAGAGGCGTGTTGATTAATTTATTGTGGAAAGAAGAGAAGCGACACACAAAAACAGGTCTTCTCGTTTAATAGTATAGATTTTAATATACTTTCAGGTTGAAGTTTCAGTTAATTTTCAATATGTCATCAGGAAAGATGAATTAATCTCTCTACACGACACGTATGATTTGGAGTATAAAGAAATCATGAAATCTAGTGCATTAGATGCCTTGAAGGTATGTACAGACAGATATTTAATTTCTTTTGAAATTTTATAGTACATTCTTTTAAAAAAAAACGCGAATGTGATTTTCATTGTCAATTTGTGGACTGCTATTCTGGTCATGGGGTTCACATGATTTCATTGTCAATTTGTTGACTACTATTCTGGTTATGGGGTTCACGTAATTTCATTGTCAATTTGTGGACTGCTGTTCTAGTTTTGGGGTTCAAGGGATTTCATTGACAATTTTTGGACTGCTATTCTGGTTATTGGGTTCACGTGATTTCATTGTAAGCTCTTACATGCTTACAAGGCAAATATCTTACTTTTTTTAAAATCCATCGGTCTCCGAGCCACCCTCAGCCCCCTCCCCCCACACACACATGAACAGGCTACCTTATAAAGTAGTACACTAGTCTACATTCTACACGATATCAAATAAATGCATTATATTTATCAGATTTTCTTCCTAGGGCTTTAATGTGTTATGAATATTAGACAAAAATATGGCCGGAGATTACCAACTAGGCAAAATCTCGTGTCGACCATCGGAAATATGGAGAAGATAAACAATCATGCTTTAAATTAAAGTAATACTTCAGTATAAAAAATAGTTTAAATGATAACTGGAAATTATGATAACATGTTAAGATATATAATGATTATATAGTCATTTTAATGGAATTGCCAATCTCTGCTATCATGGCTATGTGAAGGAAGAATAAGAAAATGTATAAAATCCACAATTTTAGTACAATCTAGTGTTTCAATAGTTAATCTGCGACGTTTTACACATAAATCAGTGTTGAAATCTTTATTTACCATGTTTAGTACCTTATCATCCATTTGGACTGTTAGTCCGTTTTCAGTAATCCTGTTAATGCATCGGTGAGTAGCACTCGTAGATTACAGCCAGTCCCTCTCTCAAACTGTATTACATGTATGAATAGGAAAAAAAACCACAAATACTTGGTTCACAGCAAGATCCCTTTCTCTGACTTTATTATAAAAGGAAAAAACATAAATACGTAGTTCACAGCAAGTTCCCTCTCTCGAACTCTATTTATAGAAAAGCACAATTATCATACAATCGTCTACTTCGAACGTTCTTTGAAAACTTTTAAAAAATATATGCACGTTGAATTTATGGTGACTTTTTTTTAGGGAGATCTATATTGTATATTAGAGAAAAACACAAACGAATAAAGTTTTTTTTTTAACTTTAACCATATTATTAAGATTGTAAACTGAGTCGGATAGAAATCGACCTCATTCAAGTGCACGCACCCGTACAGGGGCGGATGCAGGAATTTTCGAAAGGGGGGTGCTAACCCAGGGCACCCAGGGCAAAAGGGGGGGTGCAAAACATATGTCCCGATACAAATGCATTGATCGGCAAAACTAAAGGGGGGGGGGTGCGCACCCCCGGAACCCCCCCCCCCCCCTGGATCCGCCACTGCCCGTATACATGTACAAGACTTTGATTGATTTTATAATATTTAAATACGAAGTTAAAGAAGAATTTTAGTCTGATCTGTAGTATTTTTTATATCAAAACAATTTTCAAACCGTTACATACTTTCTTTTGGGATTTTTTGACCCGAATCACGTTAATAGATGTATAATTGGTATTCATTGCGTAAGATCAATTTTGATCCAAAGCAACTCATATTATACTTCCTTAACATAAGTATCAGACGTATTATATGCACTATTGTAATTATTTAGGGATTGTCAGTTTTCCGGCCGATTGTCGGTTGTTATCTCTGGGCTTCCTTTGTCATTGAGATTTGTTACGCCGCGATATAGATATATAATAGTGCTGAACATGCCGTCAAACAAACGAATCAATCAATCATTTGTATCGAGCAAATCAAGAAGGTCAAGTTAAGGTGGTACCCAACACATTCACTAAAAGGAGTAGGTCCGGTAAGGATCGATTTTGGCCTCAAATTTCATGTTCATCTGACGAAAGATTTTGAACACTCTTTAAACACTTAAGTGTCTATTTTATTTGAATCAATTAGTTTATGTGAAAGATTTTAACTGATTTAGTCATAAAAACGCACCTATTCAAGCTGAAATATGAAATATCTACCAAATATGCCGAAAAATGTCATTTTTCAGATGGTTTTTGTCAAAAGTGAAAGTGATCCGTGTTCATCCTCAACCTTTATATATGTTATGTATAATCATAAAATACAACTTACATTTCGATATTAAGGATGAACACGAATGCGGCCGTTTTCGTTTTACACGAAAACTGCCTAAAATTTAACTAAAATGCTAGCTTTGTGAAGATTTCAGTAATTTAGCATGACTTAATGTTGCTAGTACCCGATATATGTGCATTATATTGTCAAAATCAGCCCAAATTTATGCAGCAGAAGCATTCTACTGTAAAATGAATAACTAAAAGTTTACATTTTAACAATTTTGTAAAACTGCTATATTTTGGGGCCAAAAAGGGGTCTTACTGAACCTTCACCTTTGTTTGGCTCGTTTAATTTTCATAAAATTTTGACAAATGATTTCCTTTGACCCTATGACAAAGATATAAAAATTTCCAAAAATTTGAACCAACAATTTTATCAGAAAAATTACACTGATTATATAGCAGTTTGACAAAGTTAACACTAATTTTGATCATTGAGAAGCTTAATATTCCTTTAACAACACAACGTAATTAAAACGTTTAGCTGATTTTACAGAGTTATCTCCCTGTAGTCAAAACAACATCTATATATCTATATTTAGAATTCTTTGTTCTCGAGCCACTCTGGTTCTCTGACCCTATAACCTTTAATCTTCGATCCGTGTATGGTATTTCAATAAATTAAAAAAAAAAATTGTTTTATTAAAACTTATGCTTATTTTTAGGGTGCTATAACGGTGTACACGACTAGAGAACTTATCAACAATAGAGCCGTCATAGAACAAACAGTTTGGAAATCCGTTAGAGAAAGACTTGGTGGTACTTGTTGTAACAGCTACTGTGGGCGCTCAAATCCTTGTGAGTTGATGGTATCTGAGAAACAAGTGAAATTTGCCGCTAAGAAAGTTGCAACCCCTGTTTTTTGATTTTTTGTTAGATATTCGGAATCCTCTAGTTTTATATATGTAGTCCCTTTAAAACTTTTGCCAAATTAATCCCAAATTTTCTTTTTATAATTAAATTGCATACAGTTTAAAAAGCCTATTTTTCAACACAAAAAAATAATCATTATTTTTCATAGTTTGGAAAAGAAAAAAAGGTGCCAATGTGAAATTTAATGAATGGTCTAGAGAGAATCTTTTCCGCACACTTTTCAATTGCTTATACTTCAAAAACAAGAACACGGACCTTTCATTTTATTCTGCTTTCTAATTTTCATAATATATAAACTATCAACTGATATCAGTATTTTGAAAGGCTTGTTATTTCTAAACAGAGGAGCTACACCCTTGAAGGTTTACTTGGGTAAGGTGTCATCATATTTAACAATTCTGTATCAAATAGACTTTATGGTATGAACATTGCTACACCATTAAAAATGTTTTCTTCAATAAACTGTTACTTCCTTGGGAACGTTATCGTCAATAAATTGCTACTTCCTTAAAAACGTTTTCTTCAATAAATTGCTACTTCCTTAAAAACGTTTTCTTCAATAAATTGCTACTTCCTCAGAAACGTTTATTAAATGATTACTTCTTCCTTAGAAACGCTAACTTTGATAAATTGCTACTTCCTTAGAAACAGATTCTTCAATACATTGTTGCTTCCTTAGAAACAGCGTCTTCAATAAATTGCTACTTCCGTAGAAACGCTTTCTTCAATAAATTGCTACTTCCTTAGAAACGTTTAGTTCAATAAATTGCTACTACCTTAGAAACGTGTACTTGTGAAATTCATTTGAAACGTGTTCTTTAAGAAATTGCTACTTCCTGAGAAACGTTTTTCTCTTATATAACTTTGTACTTATTTTTAAAACGTTTTCTTTTATAAATTTCTCTTTCCTTAGCAACCTTTTCTTTAATAGATTCTTTAAGCTTTATGTTCATTCTGTAAAAGTTATTGTTTAAATTTTGCACGTGAATATACTCCATCTGTCATACACGTATCTTGTAACTTCACTTGAACTATCTATCTTACGAGAGCTCTTCAATATTGAAGGACATAAAGCTATATGTAATTACATTCTCATTTGTTTTTCAGTATGTTCTACATGTAAAGTTGTTTGTACAGCCTCGGATAAAGGATTGAACGTTGAAGTGAAATATTTCCAGTTAAGGAGAATTAGGATTCCTAGAGATGTTGAGAAACAATTTATACAGGCATTGGTATTGCAGGAACAAAACGAAGAAGAAAAGCTCAAGCAAGACGCTGTTGTTGTTAGGAAAGAAACAAGTCAAAAGGTAAAGGGCATATTTCAATATCAAGTTGTGTAACCCTTATTTTAATGAAAATTCGATTGGATGTACGCAGCCGTCTTTTTGTGAAACTTAAATGGCCCCAAGCATATTTTAAAAGGACATAAAACATAGATAGCTCTGTCCCGGAGCTAAAATAGCTTCTAACAATGACGAGCAAGCTATGCATATTTTTTTTCATAATTTTTGCGTTGTTAACATAATTTGTCTCACTGAAGGGTATATAGAAAATTACCATACTAAAATTATCTGAACATTTTAATACAAACACCAGGAGTGCCATGGTGTAGTGGTAAGCGCATCGGACTACTAACACAAAGGTTCCTGGTTCGACCTCGTTCCGGTGAAAAAAAATTCAGGGACTGAATTTTCGGCTCTCCTGTGACACCATTTGCGAGTATATAGTCTTGCGAAACGATGAATATCCGTCGGAAGGGGATGATACATGGTTGACCCGTGTCAAGAAAGAGCCATACCTTTTGCACGTAAAAGACAACCTTGAAGATTTCGAAAAGTAGGATAGTGACGTTACAAGGCAGCACTCGCACTCACAAAGTTAAAGGGATTAATATAAGTTGCAATAACTTTTTTCCCAATCCAATAAATATAAATGTGGTTAAACTATAACTTATTTAATAAAAATACCGACATGAAACTGTTTTAACAATTTGTTCATTCTGATGTTAGCATTTAAGGGGATTATTTGATATACTATGTATAATATCTTTGGATTTTCGAATTCGAGGGACCAAAACAATGACCTGATCATACCTTTGTCTTTGCAATTTAATTTAAAACTTTTAGACACGTCTGTTATAGCAATTCATGTTCTTCTAAAAATGAATAAGCTTTTTCTTTTTAGGTTCTTGTGATAGAGAATGATGCCAAAGAAATAAGTCAGAATGCAACTGCCCAGGCAACATTGATAGGATCGATTGCCCAGGCTAATTATACCGCCATCTTGGAGTCAGCTCGTTCAGATGGATTGAAACGAGCATTCGTAGAATTAAATTTCAACCTTCAAGAGCATAAAAATAGTTTCGATTATCTTCGGACAATACGGGGACAAGAAAATACTCATCTGACAGTAAACTTCCAACAAAGAATTGCAGGAAACCTCGGCACAAACTAAAAATGAGATTATTGATTTAAAAAAATTATTGGCGGCCTTGCAAAAATAGTGGCACTATGTTTTCACGTCTGTCTGTTTGTCATGTGCCAGGACATTTTTTTTTAATAAGTGAAATACACAATGTATCTTGATGGTTTTTGAGGTAGTTAACTACGAAGTTGTGGTCACGTCATCTTGATATTTAGTATATACATGTATATGTTCATTTGATATCATTTTTTTAACCTATATACCAAAACTAAGGTTTTCTGGTAGATTTCACAGTAAAATGTTCCCTTTAAAGAGATGGTTAAAGAAATTTTACCACGAAGTTGTGGTCACTTAATTTAAAACTGAGTATACCTGTTCATATTGAGCTTTCTTAAAAGAATACTCAGGGTTTCATTATGCATGACTTATCTTGATCAAAAATTTTATCATATAACAAACATTAATTATTATGTCACTAATATTATGATATTTTTTTATTCAACTACAAATAGGTTCTTTTAAAACCTACAAACGACGTGATATATACTTTTAACCACGTGATACACATTTTTTTGTAGATTTATAGTGAATCTCTGAAATGCTATTTTGGATTCATTTTAAATAGGGTCAAAGAAAACTTTTATTACAAAATCATATTATGAAGAGTAATATTCATAATAATAATGTAAAAATAGTTTTTCAAATTGGAATGATCACTTTCGAAAATTTCTACTTTGGAAAATGTACTTGAACCAAAAAAAGCATGTGTTTATATTTTACACATTAATGTACATGCACATTCATCATTGTTTGGCTTTGCTGAAATGTGTTATATTAATTTTAAGGATTTTTTGGAAAATCACACGATTGAAATTATTTTGGAGCACTTATCCTATGACTCGTTTAAAAATTTATTATATTCGAACAAAAGAGAGTCCTTGATGTTTGTTATAACATGTTTTCAAATATTTAGTGTGTTTTTCTTAACACCTGTATAAAAGAAAAGTATTTGAAATACAATTTTAATGGTCATTGTTGTGTCAATATTTAATACGTTTTCCTCAGTTTTAGATTGTTACCTCGATTTTGTTTTTTGTCCATGGATTTATGAGTTTTGAACAGCGGTATACTACTGTTCCCTTTACTTGTGAATTCATTAAATCAAATCTTAAGTTTTAAATGTTTATTTTACAAATTTCCGTGTTGTGAAGTCAATCAAGTTATAATCTCAGGATTTTAGTTTTGCCAGTTTTGGTATTTTGAATTCATTCGCATATTAGGTGTTGAAACTTATGGTGTGTCATGAAAAATACACAACTCGTGAATGAGTGTTCAATTTGTATTTTTTTTTATGTACCTTTTTTTTGTAACTTAAACTTTTTAAAGTATACGTGCATGCTCTGATCTTATTTTATTTTTTAAGACCTAAGGTTCTACATCTACATCTACATAATACTTCTTAACTTCAATATGTTGAAGATTACAAGAAGGCACATACGGGTTGTTGTCTCTTTGACACATTCCCCATTTCCATTCTCAATTTTACATACTAGGGAAACAAATTAACTAAACATATTTACAATAATTTCAAAAAACATTTTTTAATATTTTTTTTTGTATATAGATAACGACCATTTGACTTTTAAAAAAACAAAAACAACAAATTAACCTCAGGTTGGTACAGAAGTCAAATTCATTTCAATACATGTATTAGGTGGTTGGCAAAAAAGGACTTGTTATTCCACTCAAACAGTGATAAATTATTCAAATACAAAAAACTACTATCAAGTCTCCACGTGTTCGGTTTTATTTGCTGAAAATGTCCGCATGGATACTTTATTAACATTATTTTAAACACTTCATATAGTTTTGTCTTATACGATGCACACATTGCACTTTTGCACTTTACTTCGTCAATGTAGGTTTCAAAATATTTGAGTAATACATGTCGTACAGGAAAAAATAGTACTGAAAACAGTTCACTTTTATACAATGATATACATGATATAAATGATACTATATACGCATGCAATACAGAACATTGCTTGTCAAAGTTGTAACAATCATTTTGAAGAGCTTTGCCTGGTCTATCTGTGTATGGATATACGTTATTTATGAATGGTAACACATGTGATTATTAGTGGTTATGGTACCTTATAGACACTTAACACCTTATCCGTATTTCCTTGTTTATTGTATAATATAAAATGTAAGCCATATTTTTATATTATATTTTTATCAAAACATTTTTCAGATTTGTTTGAAAATTCTTTACACTTGTATTCTAACAGTATAGAGGGGGAGGACAGGGGGGTACCCTTCTCCCTTCTCCCACCCCTCTTCTCCTTTCTCCTACCCCGTTCTCCTTTCTCCCATTAGAATAAAACATCTCCTTTTGAGATATTTTTTCTTGAAATATTAGATAATTTTTTAAAAGGAGAGATATTTTTATTTTTTCTCCTTTCTCCAACTTTTTCTCCTTTCTCCCAGCCTTCCTCTCCTTTCTCCTACCCCCTTTCTCCTTTCTCCCACCCCCTTTCTCCTTTCTCCTACCCCCTTTCTCCCTATCTCCCTTACCCCTGTCCTCCCCCTCAGTATATTGTGAGAGGTTTAGCGCTATAAAACCAGGTTCAATCCACCATGTTCTACATTTGAAAATGCATGTACCAAGTCAGGAATATGACAGTTCTTGTCCATTAGTTTTTTATATGTTTTGTCATTTGATTTTGCCATGTGATTATGGACTTTCCGATTTGATTTTCCTCTGAGTTCAGTATTTTTGTGTTTTTACCTTTTGATTTGATTGCTTTTTCCGTCCACTGGGATTTTTTATGCATATTTTGGAAGAAAATCTAAACAATTTATATAATAGGTATGATCCTGTAAGGGGGTTTACAGAGATGAAGGGCTAGAAATTTGGACTGCAATTTCAAAACATGGGTATGTTGTTATCAACATAATAGATAGATTTCGATTGACACAATTTAGGTAATAGTTATGCTCCTTTTGTAGATATTTACATGGTCTAACTGCACTTGACCCTTGCTTAATTCATTACAATGATCAATAGCATGTTTTAATAAGGGTAGTCAAAGAAGATTTCAACAAACTCGTCATATATAACAGGATTAACATTCTGAACGGGAGAAGGTTTTACCAAATACAGCTAAGGTAATCAATTTCTGTGATAGAAAATCCTATCAAGTTTTTTTAAACAATTCATTTAAAATATAACCATATCAATGACAATTCATTGAACACAGAAATACTGATTTCAACCGTTTATCCCTAAACAAATTAGACAAGGGTTTGGTTCAGTGGTCCATAATACTTCCATAAAAAGGAGTTCTGATGGTTTGCTTGACATTAATATCTTTACCGTCACTATGAAATTACGAAATGATTAATAGTTTTGTTTCTTCGTCGAATGCAGGAAGGGATACATGATATAAAAAAAAGGTTCACTTTAATTCTTGCTAACAACACTTGTACCGTACAACACTTACCATACAAGTTACTCCACTTGTAAGACCATATTTTGTCTGGGACAGCTGTATAGAAAAAGGGAACACTACATTTCACTACGAATTATTTGGAAGGTGCAAATTCTTACAGTTCTTGTTATATCTTGTTACATCTGTTTTTCTAACAAATTTGTTTGTCCAATCATATTTGACTCGACGGACTTGTATTAAGAAAAGTCATGTGATACTGATTTCCGCTTGCGTGAAATCAATGTTTAGGTAAAGCCAAAAGATGAAAAATACAGCATAGAAACCAAGGTTTTCAAAGTTGGTAATCTCATAACATATAAAGTCTAAATTGACCTCATATGTTTTTGGATTCATGGTAATTTCAAACACGATTTGGCCTCTTATATTTTTAGTTGCAATCGTCCAACTGTTGCGAATGACGTACAGAATGATAAGCCGTATATTGGTTGCTTGTGTTAATTTATACTGCTGCTAGATGACAGTTTTTATAGAACACTGTCAAACCAGGAAGATTGCTGTTGTGTTTTTTCATTGTCCTCACTGCTACAGGAGGACAGTAATTATAGAACACTACCCCATTAAGACCAGTGCTGTTTTGTGTTGATTTAACAGTGATGGCCTTTGGTAAAGGCATAAAAACGAATTTCGGGTTAACGCATTTTTAAACAGTTTCAATTTTACGCATGTGCAGTGATCCCAATTTGAGTTACAGATTTTTACCTTTCGGTGGATAGTGAAATATTGTCTGAGAAAGTGAGAAGAACGGTACTAAATGGATATTCAAACTTATTATAAGTCGAAGCAAACTGACAATTTATTGACAAAATTACAAAAAAACGATTAAACATTAACACAACAAATAAATCCTCAACAAACGGTTGGTTAATTTGGATGCTTCTAAAGGATAATGGTCAATATGTGATGCCTCTATTTGGATCTCTATTGTATTAGATGATAAATAAATAACCTAATTTTAATAAAAGTTAATCTCAAAATATATTCATTTCATTCTGATCAGGTACATATCCGGGCGTTACAATCAGGAAAATCGTTTATAAGCATAGTTACAGTCTCAAAAAGTCATTTAAAAGCTTGTATATGCAGACAACTATGTATCTTATAATTTACTGTGATTAACGAATAATATACAACTACGCATCTTAATTATAACCTCATATAGTTTATTGACACACCGGATACAAATAAATGTAAAGTAGATGTAAAAGTTTGATCTATACACGAACTAATTATGTCGTCGGGCGTTATTAAAGTGATTGTATCAATTGTAGCTGCTATTCTTGGATTAATTAGTATTCTCATAATTGCATCGTATAGTTATTTGGACTATTACGAGGTGAGATTTATCTTATAGTTTTATGATCCTCCAATATTAGTTTTATAAATTAAGCTTAAGGTGGTACCCAACACTTTCCATAAAATTAATTTGGCTCGTTTAATTTTTATAAAATTTTGACAAAGTATTTACTTTGACCCTTTAACAAAAATTTAAAAAATTAAAAAAAATTGAACAAACCATTTTATCAGAAAAATTACACTGGTTATATAGCAGTTTCACAAAAACTAATTTTGATCATTGAGAAGCTTAATATTCCCTAAACCACGTAACGTTATTAAAATGTTCAGCTGGCTTTACACAGTTATCTCCCTGTAGTGTTAGGTACCACCTTAACAGGACGATACATAATATCGAATAACCTTGAAATAATATCACATTACCCTTTCTGTGAAAAATTGTGTTTTTGCTGAACGGCAAACACTTATTAATCCAACAACCGAATTGAATTATCAGGTTATTTTTTAATCATTGATATGAACGGAAACGAAAGCGAAAAGTCAATATAATGGAATATCAAGTCATGTATAGGCTCTCATTCAGTTTCCAGAAAAATCGATTGAGTATATTCTACATAAGAAAATGCCTGTACCAAGTCAGGAATATTACAATTGTTATTCAATCGTTTGATTGTTTGAGCTTTTGATTCTGCCATTTGATTTGGGACTTTCCGTTTTGAATTTAATTCAGAGTTCATTTTTTGGTAATTTTTTTTATATTCCGTACTGTCCATACCGTCTAGACAATTCGGTTGAATCCAGTAAAGTTCTGTTATTACGCTGTTTGAGTCAATGTCTGCACATTGACAGAACATATCTTAATTGAATGAAGTCAAATAAACTGGACAGTAATAATTTTACTGGAAGTCTTATGGAATGACAAAACACTCAAAATAACTGCATATTTTATTGTTCGGTCTTTTAAGAGCTGTTCAATTCAAAATTATTCTTGAGAGTCAATTTAAATTACAAGTGAAAAAGATGTGAAATGATTGTCAATAGGATTGCTAAATTGATTTTCCTCTAAGTTCAGTATTTTTGTGATTTTACTTTTTTCCACTAGACAAATGCTAGAGAGCAAAAAGACCGTACACAATTGTTTTGATAACATAAAAGTTAAAAGGATTTGCAAATTTCACAATATCTTTGTTACCGCAGTAAAACTGCAATAGTTTTTTCTGCTTCAATAATTTTATATGTAAAACATATAGACCATTTTTTATATTGATTTTACGCGGATCGAGAGTTGTCTCATTGGCACTCATACCTCACCTCCCTATATCTCTATACATGTCGTCTCCAGCTAAACTGTAGTTTACTGAACATTTCATTTACGTTTTAAAAAAATATGATAAGTAACCTTTATGTTGAAATAAAGTGGAATGTAAAAATAACTTCTCATTACGTTATTTAGGTTTCTATTTAAACAAAAACAATAATGAATATGGTTTGATTTCCAATGAGATAACTATCAACTGACGTGTTAATGACGTAGATATAAACAAATATGGGTCACAATCTTAGATAATATTTTACAAAACGAAAAAAAAAACTCCTACCAATTCATATTCATAAATGCAAAGTATAGATATATAAAAGAATATCTATTTACATGGTCAAATATCGAATATGAGATATCATTAAAACAGCTGAACAAGGGTTTATGTTTCTACGTTTTTATTTTCATAGCGGAAGCTTTAGGAAAAATACACTTTTTACAAGTACAAAAAAAAGTCATGCTCAACAACATGTTTTCTGAAAAATATAAAATAAAAGAAATAATATGTATCCATGTATTGATGAGGGTGTGGTTTACAGACTAGAGAACAATGTGCAAACTGTAGATAATAATTTTCAAAACATTTTAGAATATAGAACAGTGCTGTGTTAGGTTGAATGTTATTTGCCTGTTTGTCTATTTTTATATCCGAGTTAACCTGTTATAACATTATGACAACGTATACGCTTATTATGTTAACTTTGATACAAATGCAAACGATAATAACACCAGAACAAAATGCTAATAAACAAAAGATTTGTTCGACCTCATTCCAACCATACTTAACATATATTTCTTCGGAAATTCCATGTACGTTGTCAGGAATATAACACTTTCCCTTTGTGCTTATGATTAATGTTGTAGAGCGTATTTTTATTGTCAGGCTTTATGAACTTCCCCCTTTTTAAATTTTACCTTGGAGTTCCAAAGTACTGTAAATAATCAACCAAATGCAGTGTCAGTGACACCGTGTATGTTGAAAATTTAATTCACTAAGAGAATAAAAGAAAAAAAAAACATTTGAGAATTTAGAAGCATAACAAGTGGTCCGAGGTTATAAATGATAAAGTATCGAAGATTCGAAGGTATATGTAGTATAACTCCTTGCTGAAAGCATTTAAAGTATAACTAGAGAATTATAAGGAAGCGATTCAAAATAATTATTTTTAAGTATGCCATAAAAATTAAAATCACAAAAATACTGAACTCAAGGAAAATCAATTCGGAAAGTCTATAATCACATGGCAAAATTCCATTATATTGTCACCGATGCGTGAACAAAACAAACAGACACAATAGGTAAAAAAGTAAAAAAATAGGGGTACAGCAGTCAACATGGTGTTATCAACCGATAAAGCGAATTGATTTGAAATAAACCGATAAAAAGAAATGAATTTGATATAAACTGATAAAGCGAAATGAATTTGAAATCGGGGAAGCGACGTTTAAATCGTTGGATTGTCTACCTTAGACCAATGAAAGGTGAGTAATGTTTTAAGAGCAAGATCTATTTAACCAACCTGATTATCTGAGGTCGCTCCTATTTTTTTACTTTTGGGTGGGTTCGTATTGATCAGTTGTTTATTTACTATGTTGTGTGTCGTTTACTGTTGTATCTCGTTTTATCGTTTTACGTTTTTTTTGCCATGGCGTTACCAGTTTAGTCTCGACTCTTGAGTTTAAAAGAGAGGGACTAAAGGTACCAGAGGGACAGTCAAACTCATATATCGAAAATTAACTGACAACGTCATGGCTAAAAATGAATAAGACAAACAAACGAACAATAGTACACATGACACAACATAGAAAACTAAAAAATAAGCAACACGAACACCACCAAAAGCTAAGGGTTATCTCAAGTGCTCCAGGAGGGTATAGATCCTGCTCCACATGTGGCACCCGTCGTGTTGCTTATGTGATAACAAATCCGGTAAATAGTCGAATTTTGTAGGTCTAATTATAAGTAAGGTATCTTTAGCCTCTAGTGTGAAAATTCATTGTTAGATATGTTAGAATATCTAGCCTTTAAAACGAAATATTCATTAAAAACAGGGTTCCTGTAAAAACCACAAAGATAGGTTAGCATAGTATTGTTATATCTGCTTGTATCATGACCAATAATTAAAAAAAATACCTAATACAGTAATATGTTAAAATATTGATTAAGAAAGAGAGCGACGAAATACACCAATGGGACATTCAAATTCATAATTCGAAAATAAACTAACAATGCCATGGTTAAGGTGGTACCCAACACTTTCACTAAAATTAATTTGGCTCGTTTAATTTTCATAAAATTCTGTCAAAGTATTTGACCTTTAACAAAAATATGAAAAATTCAAAAATTTTGAACCACCCTTTTTGATAGGAAAAATACACTGTTTTATAGCAGTTTGAAAAACACCAGTTTTGATCATTGCGAAGCTTAATATTCCTTTTCCAACACAACGTAATCAAAACGTTTAGCTAACTTTACAGAGTTATCTCCCTGTAGTGTTAGGTACCACTTTAAAAAAGGAAAAGACAAACAGATAAGTAACAGCACAAAAAACACAACACACACAAATAGAGACTGATCAACAAGAAAAACTATTATGCTCTCGCGCGCTCCAAAAGGGTGAAATATTTTTAATTGAATCTATTCCAGTATGGTTTGAGACGGCAGAAATCCACAGGAAGTGTTGACAAAACAGAAGTATACGCTGGCGGGAGATACTTTATTGGTCCAGATTTTGAATTTAAAATATTTCCAGCAGATCTCCATGAAGTTGATATAGACAACGCAAAAGTATTTTCTTCTGACAAATTGGAAGTAAGTTGTTTCAGATATAGATGGTGTATTTTTAGTTTAAAAAAAAGTGATGCTTTTTGACGATTTTGCTGCAACTACATTAGCCTATGTTTATGTCCTGTGCACTTGATCACTCAGTTAACTTGGTAAGTAGCGTGATGCATCTTTTGTTTACATGAATAATGTAAGGAATGAAGCAAAAAAAAAAAAACATACATGCACTGACATTGCCACATTTTGTGATAGCTTAAACCAGCCTGAGACAATAAGTTTTGTATATTAATAATGATAATACTTTAAAAAAACCTTATAAATTCATCATTTTTGTTAAATGTCTTGTCAACCAATATTTATTTCAGCCGTCTTTCATAATCGATCTCTTTCCTTTTATTAAAATTAATGTCACTTTCGAACGATACTTTTTCAGATTGATCTGTGTATACGCATTGTAAATTAATTCTATTTGGTCATGTTGGTGATCTTTCTCACGACAGTTGCTTTTGAGTGACTCGGTGGACAAGTGACCATAGCAGTTTACCAGCCTTCTGGCATACATTTTTGAATCTTTAAAGTATTATACACGATTATGTTACTTGCCTGTCAACACGTAGGGTTTGTGTTCGATCATCGCACATTGAAGGTGTAATCGACTCTAATGGCTTTGCTTATTGTTGAAGGCCGTACGGTGCTATATAGTTGTTAATGTCTGTGTCATTTTGGTCTTTTGTGGATAGTTGTCTCATTGGCAATCATACCACATCTTCTTTTTTTATAATATCTAATATTCATTAACTAATATTGTTAGTGTTTCTATCGAAGGCTATGGTTTTTCAAGATACTTCGCAATTAGTTATAAAATGTAACCGCCATACAAAGACCAATAGTGCTGTAATCGTATTATCAAAACTGACAATTCACCAATTCATTCAGACAGCAAGCTTCGTTTGTGTTCAAATCATTTAAGGCCACAATTAAAAATATTTTGGTTTGCCCAAACCCTAACCAAGGTTGAGACAGTGGGTAGGTAGGTAGGCATTTTTTTTTTTTTTAAAGAAATTGAAGTATTGGATGTTCATTAGTCTTCATGCCTATCTGATTAAAAAAAAAAACTTTTTCAAATGAGGACAAAAAAAGAATTTGAGTAGGCAGGTTTTTTCTGGGTAGGTAGGGTTTGGGCAACAAAACTATTCTTTTTATGGTCTAATTAACTATTTTACAGGTTCAGTTCTCAGCTCACTTCCAGTATGTTATAAGGAAGAATGAATTGGTTAGTCTTCATGATGCGTACGATCTAGGCTATAAAGAAGTTATGAAGTCCAGTGCATTAGATGCAGTAAAAGTAGGTGATATACCAGAATAAGAAATAATGTTACAAATTCATGCACAACATTTAGATGTTACAAATTCATGCACAACATTTAGATGTTACAAATTCATGCACAGTTCATGCACAACATCTAGATGTTACAAATTCATGCACAACATTTTGATGTTACAAATTCATGCACAACATTTAGATGTTACAAATTCATGCACAACATTTAGATGTTACAAATTCATGCACAATTCATGCACAACATCTAGATGTTACAAATTCATGCACAACATTTTGATGTTACAAATTTATGCACAACATTTAGATGTTACAAATTCATGCACAACATCTAGATGTTACAAATTCATGCACAACATCTAGATGTTACAAATTCATGCACAACATTTAGATGTTACAAATTCATGCACAACATTTAGATGTTACAAATTCATCCACAACATTTAGATGTTACAAATTCATCCACAACATTTAGATGTTACAAATTCATCCACAACATTAAGATGTTACAAATTCATGCACAATTCATGCACAACATCTAGATGTTACAAATTCATGCACAACATTTTGATGTTACAAATTTATGCACAACATCTAGATGTTACAAATTCATGCACAACATTTAGATGTTACAAATTCATGCACAACATTTAGATGTTACAAATTCATCCACAACATTTAGATGTTACAAATTCATGCACAATTCATGCACAACATCTAGATGTTACAAATTCATGCACAACATTTTGATGTTACAAATTTATGCACAACATCTAGATGTTACAAATTCATGCACAACATTTAGATGTTACAAATTCATGCACAACATTTAGATGTTACAAATTCATGCACAACATCTAGATGTTACAAATTCATGCACAACATTTAGATGTTACAAATTCATCCACAACATTTAGATGTTACAAATTCATGCACAATTCATGCACAACATCTAGATGTTACAAATTTATGCACAACATTTTGATGTTACAAATTTATGCACAACATCTAGATGTTACAAATTCATGCACAACATTTAGATGTTACAAATTCATCCACAACATTTAGATGTTACAAATTCATGCACAATTCATGCACAACATCTAGATGTTACAAATTTATGCACAACATTTTGATGTTACAAATTTATGCACAACATCTAGATGTTACAAATTCATGCACAACATTTAGATGTTACAAATTCATGCACAACATTTAGATGTTACAAATTCATGCACAACATTTAGAAGCTACAAATTCATGCACAACATTTAGATGTTACAAATTCATGCACAACATCTAGATGTTACAAATTCATGCACAACATTTAGATGTTACAAATTCATGCACAACATTTAGATGTTACAAATTCATGCACAACATTTAGATGCTACAAATTCATGCACAACATCTAGATGTTACAAATTCATGCACAACATTTAGATGTTACAAATTCATGCACAACATTTAGATGTTACAAATTCATCCACAACATTTAGATGTTACAAATTCATGCACAACATCTAGATGTTGCAAATTCATGCACAACATTTAGATGTTACAAATTCATGCACAACATCTAGATGTTACAAATTCATGCACAACATTTAGATGTTACAAATTCATGCAGAAGATGTTACAAATTCATGCACAACATCTAGATGTTACAAATTCATGCAGAACATTTAGATGTTACAGATGCATGCACAACATGTAGAAGTAACATCGGTAAGAAAAATGATACTACACATGTAATTGGTTAATCAAAAGAGGGCAGAAAGATACCAGAGGGACAGTCAAACTCATAGATCGAAAATAACTTGACAACGCCATGGCTAAAAATGAAAAAGACAGACAGACACATAATACTACACATGGCACAACATAGAAAACTAAGGACTAAGCAACGAGGTCGCCACCCGTAAACGAAACCAGTTTTCCGACGACTGAAATGGTCATAGATTTTCATGGCGAATGGTATCATTCACATTGTTATCATGAGCCGTTCGAAAATTTCATTTCACGTCTGAACATAATCGTACGTCTGAACATAATCGTTTGATGCAATTTGTGTTGTTATTAATTCCTAATGCATCAACAATTATCTTCATTTACAAAAGCTCCTTTATCATGCTTATGACTGTGTATGTCAGAAGTGTTATTATCGTCTTTTCAATTGCCGTTATTACCAAAATCAAAATGACTCAAGTTGACGACGACTGATGTTCCTTAAGGGCAAAACAAAAACTTCTATTAGGGATTTTATTTTGCGTTTAGATTGCATATAACCGTTTGTTGCAATGTTTCTTTAGCAGAAAATAGGGCTTTGCTCATTGTTGAAGGCCGTACAGTGACCTTTAGTTGTTAATGTCTGTGTCATTTTGGCCTAGTTTGGATAGTTGTCTCATTGGCAATCACACCACATCTTCTTTTTTATACAACCGTTTAAAGGTCTAACAAAAAGTCCTTATTACCTGTTTATAGAAGTTGACTTAAGCTTGTCTGCACTGTGATAGGAATTCGTGGTATTCACTACATGTACCTCTCATGATAACCAATTTTACTAGGAAACTATGCGTCCCTAATTTTGTCAACCATCAAGGTATACGGTATGAGTTTTACTCATCATTAAAGGGCTTGTGGTTGTCTATATTTACTTAGATCAATTAAATCTTTGTCGGATAACTGTTTCATTGGTAATCACACATGTACCACGTCTTCTTGCTCTTATAACATATCATGTTTGCTTTTTTTAGGGTGCAATAACTGTATACAATGTTAGAGAATTGATTAACAACAGGTCAGAAATTGAACAAACAGTTTGGAAATCTGTTCGGGAGAGACTAGGAGGTACATGCTGTAACAGTTATTGTGACCAAACCAACCCATGTAAGCATAAAAAAGATGTACATACAAAATTAAGTACATGCATAGCATATCTAGACATGACCGTTAATGTATGTTTTTTTCATTTCGGTTTTAGATAGCGTTTAGCTAGATACACCGTGCTGATATGACAATTGCAAGGAATATTAACAGAAAAATATAGTCATACTAAGTATTAATTAATTTTCTGTCTTTCTGCAAAGTATTCCATTAATAAACAAGGTTTCTATTTACATGCTTAATTTCTTCAAATGTTAACGCAGAGGCCAAATGCGGAGGAGGATATGCTTATACTTCCGGAGCCTCCTAGACCAGCATCAAAATATTGATGGGATATATATTGTTCAGTGCTTCGTTTCTATTTTGCACAGTTGTTTGTCGTTTTATTCGTTGCATTTTTTAACAATTGCGTTTTCAATTTTTTTTCAGACTTATGATTTTAAATGCATTTCTCACCTCTCTTTTAATATATGCTATTATTTTTATTCGAGTATTTACAACTTGTTTGACAGTTTTTACACTATCACAGAGAGGACTGAATGCTTAAGTAAAATATTTCCAGTTTGGGAGAATATATGGAGGTTAAATGTCCCTTTGACATCTATGGCATCTCTTTAACATGAAGTTATTTTTTATTCCAGTATGTACAAATTGTGTGACAGTTTGTTCACGATCTCACAGAGGACTGAATGTTGAAGTTAAATATTTCCAGTTGGGGAAAATTAAGATTCCTTCCGAAGTTGAGAACCAGTTTATACGAGCATCTACTCTAAAGGAACAAAATGATGAGGAGAAGTTAAAACAGAAAGCTGTTATCGTGAGGAAGGAAACGAACCAAAAGGTGAAGTCAATCTCATACACGATAATATATACTGTAAATCAATTTATTTTTGCGAGCGATTCATTTTCGCGATTTTCGCGAATAGAAAAATATCGCGAATATAAATCGTTGCGAATATGAAAACTTGGATTTTTCCTTATTTTAAAATACATCATGTATATACAGTAAAATTGAGAATCGCGAATTTAAATTGCCGCGAAATGGGCTAGAAAGGGCTAAACGCGAAATAAAGTATCCGCGAAAATAAGTTGGTTTACAGTATACGTGTCACTCAGGAAGCATTATAAAACGTTAGTCGAGACAGTTACACATGCTGTTTTGACTAGTCGTGTGCATCATTGAACACATGTCATCACCTTTTCCCAAAGGGATTTATTCTGTTATGAACTATGAAAATGTGCTTTGCAGCTTCGTACTTGATATGATTTTTTTTAACTTTTCCAACTGCACGGTCACAGACGAGTCTTGTCTAACGAAACACGGGTGTGGCGTACAAAAGCATTACCCTAGTGTCATTTTAGGATGACATCATCAGTATGGGGCATTACAATTAGCTAGAGGCTATACATGAACTGAAAATGTATGTTATTTTATCAATTAATATCTTCTCCTTTATTTGAAATCTTAAATACAGTTCGCTTGACAATGGAAATAAGCTTATCATAGATACCAGTATTAACATTTTGTTTAAAAAATCTTTCTTTATGAAACGAGTTTCTAGTCCAGGGATAACGTACGAAGAATTGGCAAAAGAATTTTAAGATATTATTGCGTTATATCTTAATTGACATCTATAACTTGGAGGAGGGTTTTATCTCCTGGTTTAAAATGAAGTGATCTAGCTCCAACAGAATAAAAATAACTAACAAGTACTTTAAATCTCTTTATAGGTAGCGGAAATAGAAAATGAAGCCAAAGAAATAAGTCAGAATGCAACAGCACAAGCAGCCTTGGTACAATCGATTGCTCGAGCTAATTATACAGCTTTATTGGAGACGGCTAGGTCAGAGGGACTGAAACTAGTATTCTCGAGTTTAAACATAACTCAGCAAGATAAGAAGAATAGCTTTGATTACCTGAGGACGATTCGGGGATTGGATAAACTCCATCTGACTGTTGATTACCAGCAGAGAATTGCTGGAAACCTAGGCTAACAAACAGACCACCTGACCATAGCATTATTGAACACGATTATATATTGTAAATCCAGAAATTATTGCACGCCTTCATTATTGCGAATTTTGTTGAATAGATGAAATTTAGAGATTAATTACTGCGATATTCATTAAGTGGCATTATTCGTTTTTATAAAAACCTTTAAATTGTTGCACATTTACATGTCGGGGCTTTTTATACCCAACTGCACGGTATGATATGTTTGTTTCATTCTTTAAAGGCCGTACAGTTGCCTATCATTACTTGCAGAAACTTTATTTGAACCCTGGTGGATAATTGTTTCATTGACAATCAAGGTGTTTGTACTTATTAAAATAAACTGTCATAGCTACCACAAAATTAAAGATTCAATCGAGTAATGAATTTACTGAAGAAAAGTTCAGTTCTATATAACACACTTTGCTTCTGTCTGGTCAAAATAAGTCCAGTCTGGTTTTAAATTTTTTAATGTATAATGACCCTCATTTTTCAACAGCATTAAAACATTCCCATGATGCACATTTTACTAACCAATCAATCAAATAGTGAAATCAAGTTTCGTGATTAATTTGTGTTGCGTCGCATAAAATACACGTACAAAGACTATATGTAAATCATGATACAAATACTTATACTGCACTCGTTCTATTTGAGCAGTCAAAATGCGTTGACTGTATATTTCTATGTCATATACAGTCACTGAACCGATATCCCTTTTCCTTATGAATATTTAAATAGAAGTTGCCGAAATAACATTTAATTATTCATACGACCTCTTCAACCTGTTCTTGTTTCCAATGCATACAACGATGCGTGGAACGACTCAACCTTGTTTCTTTTGCAATTATTGGAAACACATATTTCATTTATTAATATTTTTTGTTTGCAACCTATAAATCATTAATATGTTATGCTTATAGTTGATATTTTAGTCCATACTCAAATGATTTCGTTCACCATCGAGTGTTGGTTTCAACAGGTATTAAAATGTACATTTCATTGTGTTGAAAATTTCTCCGTGAGCATGATATGAGGCCTTTTTAAAGGGGATTTCCCCAAATATTTAAATCAAATAAATAACCTTAACGCATTAAACAACAATTGAAAATGTTTTTTAGATTGCAGTATAAAGACAATTATAGTGCATTGATTTGACATATTAACGATATAAGGATGAGGATTAGAATCGGAGAAATGCGAGGCTGTGCACTATTATTGTCTATTTAAAAACACTCATATAAATTGAACCAACAGTTTACGAGGATTAAATGCTGATATGATACACAGGTCGACCCAGGGACGAAATATACTAGAGGGACAGCCAAACTCATAAATCGATAATAAATTGACAACGCCAAAGCTAAAAATGAAAAAGACAAACAGACAAACAAAAGTACACATGACACAACGTGTTCAAAGCATTTATTTAAGTCTCAACTTTTTCTTTTAATGATGGTTTTTGATGACAATAAATTTGTTAGGAAGAAAAATTTCAAATAGTAAAAAAAAAAACGGACTTTAGTCTCTATCCTCCAACTAGACACGAAGTATCCAATAAATTTCTTGAAGATCACTTCCATGTTCCAAAAAGTAAACAAATGATGATTTCCTGATATATATTTATTGCAATTTTACAGTATCTTCTAAACGGTAAATGTTTTTTTTTTATCATTGAGAGTCTATTTATAACTACGTAATTTAAACAAAATATACATATATATGCGAAGAATTGTACAAGTCAACAATGCTTCGAACTGATATTATTTAAAAATGTTAAATGATAATTATACTATTTAAGTTAATAAGTTGGCTGAATAAGGATTGAAAATGAAGAAAAATAGTGTTTGCGCGAAACAGTTGGCGAAAAATAAAATTGACCCAGGGAGAAATCCTATCTGTGTTGGTAATTCTCATTTGCGGATACATCTCATTACTTTCTATGGTTCGTGAATATGGCCATGACTAAGGAAGCATTCATTTTGATTAGTTTTTTGACGATACAATCATATATACATGATACATACTAATGTTATCCTCTACGACAACTCTTATATTTTTACTCTGCACATTTTCCCCTTTATCAACAAGTATATTTTTGAAAAGTCGTCTCGTACAGTTTTCAATATCAATGCACATTCATAAAGCAATATAAAATCTTGCATCTGACGTTTATGACGATCGGGTCTGCCTTGACATTCATCAATATCACATGTGTCATCAGATTCAATATCGTAATTTGCTTCGATTTCACGAACGTGTTCTGAACTGATACTAGAACTATTACTACTTTTTTCACTTGGCTCATCTGTTTCGCTGTCAATACTTGGTGCGTCTAAGGATGTACAACTTGGTGGGGTTGTTATTTGTTTTATTCTAAGATCTATCAAAGTCATAACATCGGTTTTTAGTTTACCAATCAATGTGTCGTAATTTGTTTGATTTGGTTGTTCACCCATAAAATGAGATTCATGTTCTTTGACGTCATTTAGCTTGGCAAGTACATCTGTGATTGTATTGCGAGATCTTTTTAACCAATCGTTTTCCTAAAAAGAAAAGGAGTCAAAACATAAAAAAATAATATTTACAAAATTAATATTTATGATGTTCGCTTTAATTTTCTGCATGTAAAAATGTTACGAAAACGACAAATTCGATGTCTTCCCCCTTCAAACTAGAACACGAATTTCTTACAGCTTACATTCAATCAACTATCGCAATTTTATTTTTATAACAAAATGTTATTCTTAATAGATGTATTTCGTCTTATTAAAACTTGACCTTTTCGTTTTTTTCCCTCGAAAATCGTTGTTAGTTTTCTCTCTGTTGCGATCGCTACTTGCCAAGCTAAACTAAGAACAATGTATGTAAAAGCATGCTATAAACACAATTGAATAAAGTTGCAGTCAATATGTCGAACTCTTAATGTCGTTTTGATTATTTTGATTTTCTGTTGCAATCTTAGAACTATCCTGCTTATCAAAATACATCGATTTATTTTTGAGAAAAAAAAATGCCAAAACATCCTATAATAAAACGACATACATTACCATAGCTTAAAATATACAGAGAGACCAACAATAACCATGGTCAACAGACCATGATTTGAAGCGAAAGATATATATTAACTAAAACACACTATGCATAGGAGTCAAAACATAGATCAAAAGGAACATGAGAAAACAAAGATACATTTTTTTTGTACAATCCAAAGCGACAGAAGTAAAATTTTACAACGTAACTTTTAACGTTTCCGATTTGCGGTAAAGGAGTTTTATAATCCTGGTACTTTTGATAACTATTAAGTATATTTTATATTTTTGTTTGCCTCCGATGATGAACCAATTTTGGATTATCAATTATACGAATATTAATTTTTTATATACAAACAGCAAGATTTTTTTAACGATGTCGTTTTTTTTCCTTATCTAGTTCTATCTCTTTTGAAAAAAAATACTCTTATTACCTGTAATAATTTTAATGTGTTCATCAGCGAGAAACCTTTCCATAACTTTTTGACAGGATACTTAAGGGATACAAAAAACACAAAGAGGGTAACTATAAAAATCAGCTGAAATTGTGATCACATTCTATTTGTAAAGAGAGGCTAGCTTCTCAATTATTTAAGGCAACAGTAGTATATCGGTGTTAAAACGAGTGTTTGTCAAACTACTATGTACGTGTATCCAATAAAAGTAGTCCTGTAAATTGTAGGGTTCAAATTTCATGCAATTCTTGTATGTTTATCAACAGATCATAGTAACTATTGTATCAAGATTTACGAAAATTAAACAAACCAAATGTATAACAGTCAAAGTGTTGGGTAACCCCTCTTAAAAATGTACATACCTTTTGTATATTTTTGACTATTTCCTCCGCTTCCTTATGTTTCAGCGGTTTTGTCTTTTTTGACTTTTTTAATTCTTCTTCAGCTTTCTTTTTTGCTTTTTCAATATTCCTAATACTCTGTATCACTTTGTTTGCCTTATAGATATACACAATGTTAATGTTATCTTAAAAATTATTTCCAGATTTGTCAAATCTTCCATAATCTTACAAAATGTTGATTAAAAACTTTAATTAATTTAAGTTCTTCTTAACAAATTACTGAAATGGCTATCGAGAGAAATAAAACACGAACAATTTATGGACAAATATTTATAACGAACAGTTACATAGGAAACGCGTTTAACAATTATTTTAAACTAATGATTTGCGCAAATTTAGCACCAAGACTGATAGTGCTAATATTTATTTCGAAAGCGAAAAATCACAAATTAAAAGCAATGAAAAAACACTTAAATTAATCAGATGTAAAACATTAAAAGCTAATAAAAAACATGCTTACAAAATTCTGCTGTAGTTGATCAGCCTTTTCATGGCTTTCATGAAAATATATTTTACAATCTTTATATGTTTCTTCACGATCTAGTGGGGGAGGGTTTTGATGAGAAAGAAGGTTCCCTCTACTAAGCCAACCAAAACAAATTCCCATTATGTCTTTCCTGTAAAAATAAATAATACCTGTTATAGCTGACTTAACTATATAGTACATGTCATAAGCCAGTTATTGTACTGTAACCTTCAAAAATAGGTAAATTTGATAAATACGATGACAAACCCGATGACGCCAAATCAATAAACTCATAATAGATACCAGGATATAAATTTTATATTTGCGCCAAGCGCGTGTTTTGTTTGCAAAAGACTCATCATTGACGCTCGAATAAAATAAAAATTAAAAGGTAAAATAAAGAACGAAGTTGAAGAACATTGTAGATCAAATATGCCTAAAAGTTTTGCCAAATACAGAGAGTTATTCCTCTGATATAAAAGTCAACAACATTAACAGGAAACCGATGTGACTGACGAAACTGATCGACAATTATTTTTCAACATCAAAAGTACATATTCAAGAAAGTATTTTTTTAAAATTATCTAAGGAATATGCAAGCACCGACATACTGTTTAATTCTTATTATCTATGGAGACAATTTGCAATTCTAAGAATTTAAAGAAAGAAAGTAAAAAAATATATAAATATAAAATGTTTATCATTTTTTTTAGGGGGGAGGTAAACTACATGTGTTTACGTTCTACTAGATGCATTTAAATTCAATGTTTATATCAGGATACCATTCGTTTGAATTAGCTTTATAACTATTTGAATTGAATTATAAGTCCTTGCTACAAATCAACCAGTTCTATTAATATTTCTCTCTGGACTCTGGATGCTTGCATAGTCGGATAATTGACATGTTCCACAGAGGTATACAACAAGTTAAAACATTCATTATAGTTGATACTCCAGAAAAATGCAGAAGATAGCAAGGGAACATTTAAGTGTATCTGTCCTACAATAAACCTTGACTAAAGAAATAAAATTGTCTGTTACTTACAAGTAGCCGTTAATACTTAAGTATGACATTCAATGTCCAAACGCTTCCTAGCGAACTACATTTTTACTATTATTTAAGAACATATTTTATTATCAAAATCTTGTTTTCATATTCTTATATCATATAAACTACAACGTGCAGGGGACTATTTATAGGGTTTTGGGGATAAGGGACTCTCCTTTTTGAATTTTCCCCGGAGCTCAGTATTTTTGTGATTTTACTTTTATAAAGTTTATGATGAAAGTGCCATGTTAAGGAATAGACATAAAATATCTGGAAAATGGGTTATGCACGGAAACTTCCAAAGGTTACTTACATTGTAAACGATCAAATTGGTCAGCGTTAGTAGCTTTTCATTTATGTACTCTTTAATATTTTGAAAGGCGTGTTGTTTTAACTTTTGAATTGTGACTCTATTCGAATGTATTTACCCAATCAAGTTCCTTCAATAATATTTATTATCTGAGGTAAAATAACTGTGTTAAGATTATTTGCACGCGGTTAATTAAGATTATGTTTTAAATTAATAATAGTTTTCACTTAAGAAAATCAATAAATAATACACTGTCCATAAATCATATTGACAATTATTTATGAACTACAGGTTAAAATTATTTACTTGGATTTCTCAATCAGGATGACGCAACACACTCTATGTGAAAGTTAGGAACCATACGATAAAAAGAGACACTTTTCCTGAGAGATTTATAACCTTAGAATCTTAATGATTTCTTAACTTAGAATCTTAATGATTTCTTAATTTAGAATCTTAATGATTTCTTAATATCTAAATGTATAAACCAACAATTTAAGAAACGTTTTGTTGTAATTGGTGTACATACACATGTAATAGGTATGTGTTGTAATATCTATTTTTCTAAATAAAGATGTTTATTGAATGATTTGATTTTCTTTTTTAAACAAGTCCCATACATATTATCGTATGCTTTACTTACAAAATTAGGTTATGTCCAATGTTATGTAATATGTATATGTTCGTGTTTCAGTATTTATATAGTAAATGAAAGTTCCAAACGGATTTTCCTAATATCAGACCAGATTACTAATACGGATAAGGAGGCTTATTTAACATGTGGTTTTTCATATTTTTATGATTCTGGAATTTTATTTCCCATACTGCTGATCGATTACATAAGAGGGCCTAAAAAGAGATCTTCATTTTTGTTTCAAATTTTTAGGCCTTTTTTTCTCTTTTCCTATTTTTGTTTGCTGTTTTTCTCTTTTCTTTCTATCGTAGTACTATTATTGTCTATAATTTATATCTTATTTCTCTAATTTTTATTTATTTTGCATATATTTCTCTACTCCTTGTTTGTTTTATTCTTTATTCTGAACATTTTACTTATTATTTTTCTATTCTGATAGCCCCTTGCTTACCCTCACATATCACGTGTGACATCGAATTCAATACAATCGGTATAGGAAACAATTCACTTGACACAATTTATATTACTTAGTATGGTAAAGTGCACGGATATTGTTTTTAATAAACATATGGACATGTATTTCATCATGTTGATTCTTATATTGGTCAGACTACAATTATTTAGACTGCTTTCATAATTTTATTTTATCTTCTTCCTGTCTATGAGTATAATCTTAATTATAAAATAAACAAATAATTCATGATGGTCTTGAATTAAAGATTATATATATTACCATTAATTATCTTCTAAATAACGTGTTATACCATTCTTTTTATTTGCCTTTGTATATGTTTAATTAGTGGTTTGTACAGAATTAACATTTGTTATCGGTTCAGAATTATTATTAAAAAGAACCGAAAAGAAGAGCACAAATTTTACAATTTGGAAATTAGTATGGCGTTCATTATCACTGAACTAGTATATATTTGTTTAGGGACCAGCTGAAGGACGCCTCCGAGTGTGGGAATTTCTCGCTGCATTGAAGACCAGTTGGTGACCTTCTTCTGTTGTTTTTTTCTATGGTCGGGTTGTTGTCTCTTTGGCACATTCCCCATTTCCATTCTCAATTTTATTAATTTTTTGATAGTATCCCCTAGTTGTGGCTTGGTATTTATACATCACGCCATTGTGTTATTGAACTATGACTATGTTTTGTATTATTGTTTTTTTCAGATCTAATAATGTGCATTGTCTGTAGACTGTTTTTTTTTCCTGAATATAAGCATAATTTTAATAATAATTGTGAACCGATAACAAATGTTAATTCTGTACAATCCCCTTACTTGGTAAAATGTGAATAATATTTATATTTTCATTTAGGATCAAGTAGTTCAAGAGGGCAACCATTCATAAACTATTCTATTTGATAGAAATGTTGTACAGACAACAGTCGCAGAGATACTAATTAAATGTAAAGAATGTTTTTCCTTGAAGACCCATTTTGTTACAATCTATATTTTGTCATAGATTTGTTATCTTCTTATGCATCTGGGTTTTTTGAACACATGATAGCTATAAACGGTTCTATTTTTATTTATTTTTCGGATGTGCAAGTCGAAAATTATTGTCTCTTCGTCACGAAAAGAACCGAAAAAAAAAAGAGCACATTTTGGACTTGTTTGTTTATAATGTAACAATTTGTTTTCCTTGTTCTGTCATAATCATTACATGGAAAACTTAAAATAAATAGTGGGAAAATTGCTTGTACCGGTTTACCGACTATATTTTTGCAAAAGGAAATTCTCTTTTCATCAATTATAACGAAGACGAAATAAGTTATCAATTAAAGTGTATCAAATCACATGTCACGATCTTTGATAAGTGTAATATCTTATGATATACAAAGAGGCACATGGGATCATTAACATTAAATTAATCATATTGGGGGAAACAATTTTATATTCTTCAATTGATAAATTTGTTGGATTACCCCACAAAGTATATGAAAATATAAATTAAAAAAAGTACGTCATTGGAGCAATGCAACCTTTATGTAGTCTAACCTTTTTAAAATTTTATACTACATATATTTTGATCTATGTCAACAATTGGTAGAATATGCACAATACGTACATTAAGATATTATTATTTTTTTTTTCATATATCTAATAGATTTTTAAACGTCGACATACTACACATATTAAATATATGTCAACAATTGTGAAAATGTACACAAAACACATATATATATATATATGTCAACAATTGTGAGAATGTACACAATACGTACATTAAGATGTTAAAATCTTTTTTTTATTGTTTTTTTTTTATATCTAATAGATTTTTAAACATCGACATACTACATATATATAATATATGTCAACAATTCAAACTAAGTTTTCATCGAGTTAAATGCACTTAATTAACGAAAATTAAAAGGGAATTTTAAAACGAACATAAAATTACCAGTCGCTGATGTTTAGTTGCTTTATATAAGAAAGTGATAAACAAATAGGAATACAATTTAATATAATGTGTAGAATTAGCTTAAGGTGACGGAAAATTTCAAAACGGATATAAAATACCAGAAACTTCCTTCGATTTATTTAAGATATACTTATAAATGCAAAAAACTGTGAAATAAACTTCAAAAACTTACCTTCTGTCGGTCTTAACCTAAAAAGCTAACAATAACATGTAGTATAGTACAAAATATGCAACATCGGTGAAATCACCGACATCGGTCAAATTACCGATCAGTGAATTCACCAATCCGTCCTGACTGAATGTATCCCTAAATAGTTTGTGTCAATAAGATTAGCAATACAGTGAATATTAATGGTATTGAAATAATAAGAGAAAGTAAAGTACCAAACAATTAGGCTTGAACTGCCTTATGATAATATATCAAGCCGACTTTGAGATTATATCAAATTGAGTAGAAGATTTTAAAATGACAGCGAAACAAAGTTCAATTACATTTTATGATCATACAACCAAGTATCAAGATTTATTGATTTTGCGTTGAACTTTTAAAAAAGAAACGTTAACATGTTATATTTTTTACTGGAAGCAACCAATAATAATTATAAATTTGATCTCTTCAGATGTCTTAAGAAACTATGATCTATGGATTGATTTATTTTCAACCAATTAAGCTCAAAATTATTTTTTATTAAAAAATATATAAGATAAATTTTATTATTGGGACTTTTTTTTTCCAAATACAAAAAGTCCGATGAAATATCCATGGATGATCCACCAATTAAGTATTCGTCAAATTTCTGACTACTACGATCCTATATCTACACTTGCCTTCCATGAGACTAGCGATTCTTAAAGAACAAATAGCATGTGTTTATTTAATTCGATGAAAGTGAGTCAAGTAAAAAGGGCAATTATTCAAATGCACTACTTTGAAATGATTGTCGCAATTGTAATTAGACAATGTCGTGTTTATTTTTATGTTTCATAAACCGTGCAGTTTTTGGCAAGAACGTCGGATTTGAAATTTTTACTTAATTACTTTTAAACTTTTGACACTAAATCAACGCATGAGGAAGCTGAGTGATAATGACAACATCCTGATTAAGTAAAGTACAACGGAACAAAGCACTTTAGAATGATATTTCCATTTACGTGTACATAATTGTATAAATAATCATAATAATTTGTTAGATAGAATCATGATAATACATCATGTACATGTATTATGGAAAATTAATGAGAAAATTTCAGTGAAATCTTAGGCAAACGTTTAATACTTATGATGTTTGTCGTTATTAATTAGTTCAGATAACTTATAATTGTGGGAAAAAAATTAAGTAGATTGATAAAGACAAACAAATCTTATATTTTATGACAAAATCATACGTTTGTTAATGAAATTAATTTAAATGTGCGCATGGTCTTGGCTGGTGGCAGGTGAAAGTGTGATAGTGGATTTCAATATTCCTAATTTGATTCGAATAATAAATCCACTCTTTTAAAGTATTAGTTTTAAATTCGATCCCTTTATATTGATTCTTTTAGTAGATAATTACAATAAATTCACAACTTTAATGATTCATAAAACAATGTCGAGTTTATTCTATTAATCAGCAATTACTCTGTTATGAACGTACAGTCTATAAATCAATTGCAAACAACATGTGAATTGATTTGTCATAATGATTTACCAATAAGTTGCTCACTTGTGATATTTTTACAACACTATTTTATAATTATAGTGTATATCTAAAAAAAAAAATTACCAGATGATTTACGCACGAGACTCTATGTGTCGGAAGGCAAACTTTAGAAAAGTTCAATAAAAACTAAAGAAAGCTAAAACCTCATTCACTGTTTAGACAAAATTGTATACTAGGATTTTTTTCAGAGGAAATTACAACACAAGTGAAATATTATTGAATATCAACTTATTAACAACAATGAACAATTGACAATGCAAAAAAGAATTATGAATTTGTGCAAGGTATTTTTGTACTTTTGAAATTTGTTTCCTCGGTTTCTTGTTCAGATGTCCAAACTAAAATATAACAAATGACTATCACGATGGTTTCGTATAATTGTTTCTTCTATACAAAATTTAAAAAAATCTTCATTATTGAAAATAATGCTCATTCTAATTGAGACTGTGAAACATCTAGTTTAAGATGTGTTTCCTATGGTCATGTCATTACCAGAGACCTCAACATCATCGAAGGTTAAAGCTTTTCTTGATATGGTCCGAAAAATCGTAGTCTTTTTGCTATAGATTGCAAACAGTGTCGTCAGGTTAGAAAAGACGCTCTCTCTGCCTATATCAAAATTTAGTGTAAACGTGAAAAATCTGAAAAAACTATCTAAATAGTTATTTTAATAAAATTATGAATACTGGTAATATTCGTGTATCTCATTTTGAAAACAATTCTAAAATCAATAATAGGGTCTATTGTATATACCAATGCCTAAACTAAAAAATAAAGTGAAACAGACAAAGCAGCCACTATAGTGGTGTTGGTGTTACGCATATACTACACGGACGTTTTCTAAAACAGCCAGGTCCATACACTCAACAAATTGTAATCACGCATGTCATCATTTAAACTACTGAGCTTAAAGCCTAGTCCGAGCATTTAAAAGCCCCGAAAGTACTGCTTACCTAAATCACACAAACAACAATTTAAATTTCGTTTCATCTCCGCATCTATAGTGTGTAGTACCATTTTGTGAGGAAATTCGATGTTTGCTATACCACTGTTCATTTCAACGCACTTTATGACAATTCCACTTTACCAATCAGGATGAAAGTTTTGCAGTGTTATAAAAAAATGATTTTACTTAGTAGTCAGTAAATAAAGTCAAAATATGTTCGATCTGCCTATTTTTGGACACCAAAAGTCAATATAATCGTTTTGTCTTGTTAGGTACTATGTTTAGTGTTCTACTTCTAATCTGTCAGTTATGATAACAACCTCCCTTACTACTTTAAAAAAATAATGTTACTAACTGTTGTAATGAAGCTTTGAAAATAATGGTATAAATTCTTGTTAAAATTTTGAGAATTCTTCAGAGGTTTTATAAAAAATAAGTGCTTTTCATGGTCCTTTTAATTCTATTGACAGTTATGATTTTACTTCTCTCTATACTTACAAACAATCTTATAAAAAAGTTGTCATATTTATTAACACAGTCTTTTGTAAAATATCTTTGCAATTTTTTTTCCTATTCGTTTAAGCCTTTACTGTGACGAAAAAGGAGAGCTTGCTAGAGACACTTACTAGAAATATGAAGATATGATTGAAGTTTATAATTCTCTCCTCGATATCATAAAGGTACATTTCGGCGATAAAGTGTATTGGCAGGTAGTTGGTATTCCTGTAGACTAATTGCACCCCTTTAATAGCAGATTTATTTTTTATTGCTATAAATCTCAGTGTATGACCACACTCAGTAAGACACGTCACTGTTAGATTTGGTGATGCATTCAACATGTTCAATAATACCTACCGTTATCTTGATGATATATTTTCGATTAATTATCCAGAACTATCTAAATATACTACCGCAATTTACCAAAATGAACCTATTTCATATAAATCCAACATACACAGCAGTAGATTTTTTTTCTAGATTGAGACATTACCCAGTAGTCAGCATTTCGGTGTTGACATGAATATCAATTATATCATGTATATGGTCATTTTATAAATTTACTGTCATAAAACTTTGAATTTTTTTGAAAAACTAAGGATTTTCTTATCCAAGTAGTAGATAATCTTAGCCGTATTTGGCACAACTTTTTTGTAATTTTGGATCCTCAATGCTCTTCAACTTTGTACTTGTTTGGCTTTATAACCATTTATGTCTGAGCGTCACTGATGAGTCTTATGTAGACAAAACGCGCGACTGGCGTATTAAATTCTAATCCTGGTACCTTTGATAACTAATTAGATTTCTAAAAGGATTCTTTTTACTATAATATAGGACAAAAGATACGATTTTGTATTCCCAACTGTTAATTTTGTTTTGTAGACGGTGATTTTCCTTTGGCTCCATTCTGTGTTTATATATCATAACTCGTTCGTTATGCCTGTGTGTGTACATGTAGTGATGTGATAGACTTTAACGAACATAATCAATGCATCACTGGTAAATTATTAAATCAGAGATTACGTTACCATCAATTTCTCAAAAATTCTTTCAAATGTTCAACGATTTGATTAGTAAATTTTTATGTACCTGTAGCACAAATATCGGTTTTATCATCCTTAATTTAAAACATATTCAAGTTTGTATTTCTTTTTAACTGTTTTTTATGTATAAATACGCACCCACGTTCATTTTCTAAATAGAGATTAATTTATTTATCTATAACAATATATAGATATGAAAAGATGTGGTATGAGTGCAAATGAGACAACCCTCCATCCAAGTCACAATTTGTTAAAGTAAACCATTATGTAAAAGGAAAAACCAACGATCTTATTTATATAAAGCACGACATACAACACGGAGCCTTGGCTCACACCAAATATCAAGCTTTCAAGACCCTTTCAAATGAATTGTTTAAACCATTCAAACAGGAAAACCAACGGTTCAATCTATATATAAAACACGAGAAACAAGAAACACTTATGAACCACATCAATAAACGACAATTATTGAACATCAGATACCTGACATAGGGCAGATGAAAACAAATGCAGCTGGTAAAAACGTTTTAACAGGTACCAACCTTCACCCTTATCTGAAACAATATTGTAACATCACAACATAGAACGACACATTATAAAATACCAAATGATATAGTTTAATTCAATCAAAACATATTAACACATGTGATCATACACTGAACGAATGAGTTTGATCTATGACACAATGTTAATACAAAATCAATAAAATGAGTGGTTTAACAATTGCAGAAAAAAAAAACACCTTTAACAAATTGCCACCAAAAAGAATAATGTACACAGGTAATTTGAAATAATTTTGACGTTAGATATACAGTTAGAATGGAGAACGGAAATATTTTTTACAAAAGAAATTATTTTGTTGTTCTTTGTACAAAACAGAAGTGAAAATGTATAGTCATATCAAACACTTCTGAAAGCTGGTATATATTAAAAAAAGAGAGATGAGACATTACCCTTAGCAATGCTTAGTAAGAAAACAATAACAATAAAACATTATCTATATTTGATAAAAGTTAACATTCTTCTTCAGGTATCCATCCCTTTTGCAGGGTCACCACATTGTGTTTTTTTAAATACGTTATTAAAAAGGTTTGTTACTTTTTTATGTTTTAGTTAGAATAGGAGAACATTGAAAAACAGGAACTTGTAATTACACTTTACATACTCAGACTAACGTGTTGTTACAGAATTTTACATTTGTTTTTAAATGAATGAAATGCAAGCTTGTTAAAACGTTTATACCCACTGCAGCTGTTTGCACCTGTCCTGAGTCAGGAACCTGTTGTTCAGTGGATGACGTGTGTTGATGTTGTTCATAAGTGTTTTTCGTTTCTCAATTTCTTTAACCTTTACCTATAATGGTTCACTGTCTCAAGTTAGGTGAAGGGTTTTGGGCTAGCAAACAAGTTCAACCCTGCAACTTTTTTATGGGGCTTTCCAAATCCATATATGAGTCTGTAGTACAGTGGTTGTCGTTGGTCCATGTTTGTCTTGCTTGCTTTTCGTAAATTGTCTTGTTATAAATTAGGCCGTTCGATTTTTTAAATGTAACGGAGTACTAGGAAAATAATATTTCAATGTCATGGTATGTGATATTTCCGAAATATTCAAAGAAAACATCTCAAGTTGATTTGAACACGTACGAACCACATCAATGTCTGGGACTACTGAGAGTTTTTTCTTATTTTGTTTGGTCTGTTTATAAGAGGGCTAGAGCTCCCCAACACAAATCAATTCAGAGGACACTAGCAGCAAAAACTTTAAAATGTTGGACATTGAGATAACTAGTTCAATCATCATCCTTTCTCGCAGTAATCTTCTAAGGCAATCTGGTGAGTTCGCTAGTTTCGAAAAATCAACAATGATCTTCAACAACAAATGCTGGTGCACCGGAAATTGTGTTCGTAGCTATAAAAAGATGTGGTATTAGTGCCAATAAGACAATTTCCCTTTCAAGTAACGATTTGTAAAAGTAGACCATTATAGATCGAAGAACTATCTTCATAAGGGAGCATTGGCTCACACCGCATATAGCACGAGGATATCCGATCTACCTTAAAATATACAGAAAGTTTTATCCACAAGTAGTAAATGTTTGTACCATTGTTTTCCACGTGTTATGTACGTTACGGAATTTGAATTTTAATATCATACATTTAATTTAGGCAACACAACCGTTATAAGAAGATACAAATCAAGGGAAACAAACTATTGGTAATTCGCCGTTTCAGAATCTAATGCATTCTGGGTAATATTTTCAAAAGCGTACACCAAAGCGTCTTGATTGGTTAAAAATGTCCTAAACAATTGAAATTCAACCAATGACGTGACGTTATTTTCATTTTGGGGTACGAACAATGAAATTTCCCATAGTCGTTTGGATTCTGAAACAGCCAATTGGAAAATAGATAAATCGGATGCCTACATCACCTAAAATGACAATCCGCAATCTAAATCACAATCGTAAATGCTATAATTTAATAAATACATACACTAAGAGATTGTTTTTTTTTTATTTTATTTAAATCAATAGTCGAATAGAAAATCATCAATCAAATTAAATGAGCATATACATACAAACCATACATTTTTATATGGCAGCAGTTAAACACAAAAGGTTTGTCATTTGAGGCAATTCATATGACGTATTAAAGTTAAAAAAATACAATGTATCAAAATGTATTTTTTTACTCTTATTCATGGACATCCTCGAATAATGTTATCAAACAAGATACGTTCTTTCCAACTCGGCGCAAATTCAGGTTTGTCCCATATGATTTAACTAGCCAACACATTTCACATTCGAACAATAACCTCTCGTTGCGTTTTTGTGTTTGATTTATTGTTACATGCATACATTTTCTTTAGTTTGTATAATAAGATCAGCGATAAAAAAAAATACATCTAACATATTTTTATTGGAATACATTTTTATTTTTCTCTGTTATACATCTACATATTTTATTACACTTTTTTTTAAGTATATTTACATATATCAGTACAACTATCGAGTTCTGTTTTTAATATCAATGTACATATATATAATAAAAAAAACTTTTCGTGTTGGTCATTAGATCTATCTCCATAACTTGTTTCATTTTCACCATTTTTCTTTTCGCTGTTCTTAGAATTGTTTTTTCTTTCTTCTCTTGAACTATTTGGTTCACGTTCATCCGTTTTTTGCGCATCATTACTTGATTGGTCCATTTCAACGTTAAGCAAAGGTAGACAATTTGTTTTTGATTTATTTAATAGATCATTTAACTTCTTTAGTTGATCTTCAGTTAAATTCGTTCGTTGATCATTTTTGTCCTTTTGGACTTGGTAAAGCCTGTTTATTACACTTAAGATTATTCTCATTGAGCATTTTAACCAATATTTTTCCTGTAAACGAAAGTATTGTAAAATAATCAGTTGATTGAAAGTTACACAAGCTTTACCTCTATATGAGAGCCTTGTCTTTAATGATATCAAAATTGTAAATTTGAACTTATGACATGCGACGTTTATGTACCATTCTTCTTCATTACAAAGATCATTGTATTTGATGATGCGCGGTGAACAATTGTGCAGATCTTGCGAAATATGTTTAAAACATTGCTTTAAAGTTGTGAAATAGGAAAATAATTGCAACTGTATTGCCCTTAAATAGCATGGTTTTCTGACCACACATCTAAATGAAGGGAATGGCATTATTTGAAATGCAATGACACGACTTACTGAAATAAAGATAATTATAAAAAAAATGTTAAGATTTCTGTATACAAATGACGCTTACACGGATACACTTAGTGTTCATGCAAAGCAAGCATGCATATATTATTTTTTGTTGTTGTTTCATGATATTTTGAATAAACTTTACAGACGAGTAACTCGTATTGCTATTTGGAATAATTGTTTTTCTTCTTGTTTTCAATTTTGAATGTTGTTGTGAATCAAAATCTATTTATTGTCCTCTAAATGTCTCAGCAGATTTGAACAACGAACGACTTTCATAGAAATTGTGCTGTCTATATTATTCCAATATTTTTACAAGTGAAAATATATAGTTTTTTATTGACTTGATATCGAAATTCTTTGCAATGATCAATTCTCGATTGGGCAAATAGGGTTTGTAAACATAGTATACCTAATTATTTAGAGTTCAAACCAATGGGTTTATTCCTAAATGTCTTTTTTTTTTTATTTGTGAGTGATTACAGGCTGCTGTCGTATTAATGTGTTTTCGTTTTGTTTGAAGCTGAGTTTTATATAAAATGTAAGGATGGAAGGAGTTTTAAGGTTGCAAAAAGAAAACAAAGTAGTAGGTTTAATAAATCTCTCGATGGAAAACTATGTCATGGAAAAACTTAAAGGGTCATTAACATGTCTACTTACTAGTGCTTCGTTGGTTTTATTTCTTATTTGCTCTGCCTCTTCGTCTGATAGTTGTGTCATCATAGAAAATGTTGTAACTGTGTGTTTAATTATTTTTTGTTTAAATTCACTTGGGATGACTTTCTTTGCCTATTAAATATACATTAAAACAATCACAGTGTGCTTCGTTCGTGAGAAATAATTATTTAAAAAAAAACTTTTAACGTTATTTAAAAAAAATTCACTCATTTCAAAAACGCAATCGTAATTTGTGCAAAAAAGTGAAAACATATAAGAAGAAAAAAATAACTGAGCACTTTGATATCCATCTAAGATTTGGAACAATCTTATTTACTCAGACGGAAAGGCCTTCTTCCGATGTGACGGCCGTTGTGGTATAGATAAAGCAAGCCCGATTAGTTGATATCAGAATTGAGGAAAACATCGAAACCAACGGAGTAGCACAAACCTAGCATATCCAAACATTGTGTGACTATTACAAATAGTCGTCTTTACTATAACATGTATAACGCTGTTTTCCAAACATCATAATGAAATATCTTCTTTTTTTTACAAATCGTTTAAAATCTCCCAGGAACAAACTTGTGAAAATAACTTTTGCTAAGTGACCTTGGTTTCATATGTTTGTCACGGCATTATTGTCAAACATTTTGACATTTAAAATTAACATAACAATATTGTCACAATAATCTGGAATGTGAACAAATCAGGAGGTCGTGTGCTACTTTACAGCCTAAGTTTTAGAATTTGTTTTCAATAATCCCTACACAAATGAATGTAATATTACATCGTTCCCATACAAAAAAAACCAAGACAAAATCGGCAACTAAGGAATCCAACAATCCAACAATGACCATAATTATACAATAAGAATGTTTTAAAGTTATAAATATTTCCATTGTAGACAAACGCGACACATTAAGAACTCAAATGTAAAGGTTTCTGTACTAATTATATAAGACAACTCCTGATAGTATACTTGATGACTGACGTTAAATAAGCGACAATCAATTAATATTGAACAGTTGATAGAAAACTAAACATTAGAAATAAAGCTTAATCTGGATCTTTAAGTAAATTAAACAAATGAACAGAATATTGATTTCATGTATTAATGCTCCTTTGAAATGAATAATAAACACAAAATTTCTTAACTCGTAAGATACATTCTAAAAAGGGGATGTATATAGAACATGACAATGTCATTCTCATAACTATAACAACAAATTGAATGAATAAAAAGCGAGTGCCGATTTCCTGACTAATTATTCCACTGACCATACGATTCTTCTCATGACTATAAGAAAAAAGAAGGTTTCCTAACACTGGTAAAATATCTTCCTTTGTATAGCATGTTTTTCTATTGTCTTCAAAATTCATAATATCAAATAAAATGAGTAGATTTGGGTAATTAGGTTCTTTGAATTAAAAAAAAGGAGTCTTCATTTTTAGTGGGAAATTGTTTTAACGTTAGATATGCTCAAATTAAAAATTGTTTGCTGGCCCTTTTTTGTTATTTATGTAAGATAACTCTGGCTAAATTTTCTAAATATACTTCTAAATCGTGTTTTCATATATATAGATATAAAAAGATGTTATATGGGGGCCAATGAGACATATCTGCATCCAAGTCACACTTTGTAAAAGTAAACCATTATAGGCCAAAATGCAGTCTCCAACACGGAGTCTTTTTCATAAAAAGGGAAATAATACACGCATGGATTTAATAGACTTTCTCTAATTGAGACATAGTACAAAAGAATGTTACTCTTGCATACAAATGACACATCAACAGAATTAATAAACAAAGCATTCGTGCTCCTCCGTCAATGAAGATTCTAAATTATTATATAACCAACAGTTGTTTATCGGTAGGATAGTGAAAGCTAACGAATGGTAACTCACATAAACAGAATAAAGTATATTTGTTTGAAATTATTCATAACTTACTCAGAAAAATGCTCGAACAACTTGACCTTCATCATGTTCATTGTTCATAATTAATATAATAAAGTCGTTAAAAGTTATTTGCTTCTTATAGTATAAGACACAATACAGATCGTATGGTGGCATAAACTTAGCCCGAATACGTACTTAATCAAAGCCTGAGTATGTAAACATTGTTTATAAATTCTATCCGTGTCGGGTAAATAAAATTCCGTACAAACAACGGTATATAAAGAACTTCTAGACAATTTCAAATCTCGGTCTTTTTCTGAAATTAGTTCTATCAAAACTTTTGACTTTTCAACCCTGTATACCACCATTCCCCATGTGAAATTGAAAAATCGCCTAAAAGAAATAATCCACAATGCCTTTCAACATAAAAATGGTAGCGTACGCTATAAATTTATTACTTTGGAATATCATAAGGCAAATTTCGTTAATAGTGACAAACAAAAAGTTAAAACATGCTTCACAGAAGAACAAGTGGTCAGTATGCTGGAGTTTCTTATCGACAACATATTTTTTGAGTTTGGAGGTAGACTTTTCCAACAAATTGTCGACATTCCTATGGGAACAAACTGTGCGCCTCTTCTTGCCGACCTCTTCTTATTTTCATATGAATCGGAGTTCCTTCAGACACTTGTCAAAAACAAGAGGATCAAAGAAGCCAGATTATTTAATTTCACTTTCATATATATTGATGATGTTATTTCCATAAACAATCCGAACTTTTCTGATTGGGTTCCATTAATATATTCCCCAGAACTAGAAATTAAAGAAACAACAGACACGGCTTCCTCCACCTCATTTTTAGACTTATATCTGGAATTTGACTTACACAGTCATCTCAGTACCAGAATCTATGACAAACGAGACGATTTTAATTTTGAAATTATAAATATCCCCCACCTTAGTAGCAATATACCAACTTCACCTGCATATGGAATATATATTTCCAAACTTATTCGATATTCAAGAGCGTGCAGTTCGTACTCAGACTTTGTAAAACGTCATCAGTGTCTGAGTAGAAAGTTGATGAACCAGGGGTATGTCAAAGAAAGTCTCGTCCTTTTTCTGAAAAAGTTCATCGGAAGGTACCAAGACCTTGTTGATAAATATTCCGTATCAACTTCACAAATAATACATGATGGTTTTGATGTATAGATTCTGTGTACTGATGTTGTTTATCATCTTAAAAACGTGTTATATTGTTCTTTCGTTTGTCTTTGTTCTATTATTAATATAACTTTTACTGTTGGATTGTTTTATGTGATATCTATTTAACGTGGCTCGGTTCTTAAACATCCCGTCAATGTGTTTGTATTATCTTTCATTTTTTGCTGGTGTGTTTTGTATATGCGACTTTTTGTGTTTCTTTGGTTCTTATAACGTGACTCTGTACTTTAAAAGATCCCGTCAGTATGATATTGTTCTATTATATGTCATTATGATATATTTCTATTATGAATTAGAAAATACTTTGAACCACAAACGTCAAAATTATTAAATCGCGTAGGGGAATGAACTATTTGTGGATTCTTATAAATTCTATATAAATTTTGGACTATTTTAAATCTCGGTCTATTTCTGAAATTAATTCTCACATACTTTTGATTTTTAACCCTGTATTATTTGGCACAACTTTTTGGAATTTTGGATCCTAATGATCTTCAACTTTGTACTTGTTTGGCTTTATAAATAGTGTGATATTAGCGTCACTGATGAGTCTTATGTAGACGAAACGCGCATCTGGCGTACTAAATTATAATCCTGGTACTTTTAATAATTATCTACTAACATTGCCCATGTGAAATTTTAAAATTGTTTGTATATACATTGAACGATTAATATATGTGACGTATAAAATTTTCTGACGTCAGACACTCGAATCAATGAATGTACTTGTAGATAGATGTTTTTGTGTTCTGTTAAATTGTTCTTTTTAAAATTGTTATACGATGATGACTGCTGAACCCATATTTTGACTATTTTATGTCTGTTTAGTTCACACATCATTGTAAATATAACGGAATTTGAGACTGTCATCAAAGTGAGAGGTTTAGCGCTATAAAACAAAGTTATATCCACCCTTTTCTACATTTGAAAATGCCTGTACCAAGTCAGGAATATGACAGTTATTGTCCATTCATTTTTGATGTGTTTTGTCATTAGATTTTGCCATGTGATTATGGACTTTCCGATTAGATTTTCCCCTGAGTTCAGTATTTTTGTGATTTTACTTTTTTTGAATGTTATCACAAATTCCTGTTAAGATTGGACTTAAAAACAATAACCTCACGTAGTCAGGTAAATACACTACTTTGTTGTAAGAAAACATGTTACATAAAACAAGAATAAACGAGTTACCTTTATAAGCTTTGAAGGTTTTTTTTCTGGATGAGACAAACAGAAAATAAAATAATGTGCCTCTTCGTTTGTTTACCAGATAAGCCAAATGATATTAACTATTATACTATTGAGTCATGGACATGAAGTATTATATCAGGTCTATATGATAGTTTACAAGGACACTTGGGTTAATAATGATTGTGTGCTACACACACTTTTAATACTATCAAAAGAGGGGCATAATTTATTACCAGCGATAATAACATACCACAAACAAAAAAGAAATTCCAAAATCCATTTGCAGTCAATTTAGACTCTTTCCATCAAGCTTACTAGGTAAATGCAAAAGGATAGTTGCAGTAACTGCATTGATACAGAACCCCTATTTTCAAAATGTTTTCTAGATTCATGGTGCTCTGTCTTAGGATTTAGATGTAGTATTTTGTAGATCGATGTGTATCAATCGTCGTTTTGTTTAACCATGATTTTGTCGGTCTATTTTCTACTTGTTATCGTTCTTATTACTTTGGTATCTTCCACCACATTTAAAAATAATAATGCATAGACCAAAATCTTCTTACTTTTTGTTTTACATAAAATACATGAAGTACAAGTTGGACGTATTATGTATTCTATCATATGTATTTTTAAGGGTCTGTTCTAAAACCGACCATTCTATAATAAATTTTAAAAAAACTAGTGAAATATAATGCCATGCTAACACACTTAAACAATAAATTATTAAAGTAACAACATTTATACTTACATACGAATCATGAAGATCATTAAGAAAGAATAATTTTCAATCGGTCATATCTTTCTTTACGATCCAATGGAGGAAAACCTTCGTGTGAAAGACAACCGTCATGTGGAAGTCTAAGGCAACCCTCAATTGGCGGAGAACCCGGACTGTTTCCCATGATTCTACCCTATAAAAGTTAGAACGAACCATCATTAAAATGAATAAACAAAATCTTTATTACATATATATATATATATATATATATATATATATATATCTAAAAAAATCCAAAGGATTATAAATGCGCTGTCACATTTATAACTATATTCCAAGGTAAGAGTTTTTTACCCTTTTATTTATGAATTATTGTGTAAATATTTGTGACAAATATTTTTTAATTAAAATATTTAAGACATTCAATAGTTTACTATACGGTAAGGACTATGGTAATTGTTGAAGTCCTTACACTAATATATAGTTTCTTACATCCAAGTCATTTGGTCTTTGAATGGTAGCAAGCAATCATTTAACGTTTTATTACTTTTATACGTGAATGATATAGTCCATTTGATCAATCAAATATTCAATCCTTAATTCGTTCTGAATGCTCAAGATTTGTAGACATTTCTTATAGTTAATCAAGATCTGAGAAAATCTATTATTGTATAGCAATATAATATTTCCCACAGAACGTAACCAAAAGTTAGCGTGCAATAAATTCTAATATTGCACTAGTGCAATAAATCTTCAAAATTCATGACGTCATCAACGTTTAAATCTTAGTTTAAACCAAGTTTTACTTTAAAATATTATATTGCTATACAATAAAAGGGTTATTGCATGAATATTGGGGAATATTGTCCCTCGTAGAACATATATTGCACTCGCAAGCTCGTGCAATATAAAATTCTACTCGGGACAATATTCCCCAATATTCATGCAATAACCCTATATTATTGTTGATTAACATGTTAATACGAATTGTATAAACTGAATTCCCAAAACCTAAATAAAATATATTTTATTCAGGTAAAACAAATGCTAGAAAAGTCTGTTTCATCGAATGGAAATCTTACATAAAGTAATGTTTAATTTATAGCCTGTCACCTTAGACTAAATTTTGTTTATTTCCTCACTTATGTTCATAATACTACTTATCGTTCAAACAATTTGTTTCTGTAAATGCTGTAGTAATTTATGAATATGGTATTTTTTTTAGACTTGTTCCGTTGAATGTTAGCATTTGATCTGGTAGGTTTATCACGCCTTAGAGTTCGGCGTATTTGTTATATTTGTTTAAAGAAGGATAAGCTTATATTTTTTACAGCAAATAATATATTCGCATGTACTGTCTAGATCATGTTGATATGCAAATATTCCATAAGACGAATAACTGTAGCGTATAAAGCAGTATGGGAAAATCGGGTAAAACGCAAAACATTGCATTTAGTGGTGGTCGAGTTGTTTAGGAAGTCGAACTACTGTTCCACATGCCTGTCAGCACTAATAACATTAACGGTACCAGAATAGCATTTCGACAATGCATGTCTTTTCAGTGATGCTCGTGGCCAAAATATGTAAAATCCAAAGCTTATATAAAAGATGAAGAGCTATAATCCAAAAATTCCAAAAAGTATAGCCAAATCCGTGAAAGGAATCAGAGCTTTGCATGAGGGAGATACATTCCTTAATTTATAATAATTTTTAACATTTTGTAACAGCAAATTTAATAACACAAACAAATCCGTATTTTCATGCCAGTACCGGAGTACTGGCTACTGGGCTGGTGATACCCTCGGGGACTAACAGTCCACCAGCAGAGGCATCGACACAGTGATAGATATAACATTAATGGTACCATTTTTCTGCACCAGATGCGCATTTCGACAATACATGTCTCTTCAGAGATGCTCGTGGCCAAAATATGTAAAATTCAAAGCTTATATAAAAGATGAAGAGCTATAATCCAAAAATTCCAAAAAGTATAGCCAAATCCGTGAAAGGAATCTGAGCTTTGCATGAGGGAGATACTTTCCTTAATTTATAATAATTTTTAACAATTTGTAACTAAAGTTGTCAGTTCAGATCATTCGATATTAAGGTGTGTGTGATTCAAATCTTAATTAAATATGATTGTCAGTTTCCTACGGAAGGACAGTGGAAATCTACTGGCACTCCAGCTTCTACCACCAATTAAAGGACTCGCCTCCAATAAGTACCACACAAGTGTTGTAAATATTTACAAACCCTTCATATAAGCCTTCATCGTGTCGATAATGTTGATTTTAAATTGACGGATTTGAAAGATCAACATGATGAATTTAAGACGAAAAACTTTTGATCAATATATCAAATTCACACAAAACATCAATGGACAAATAAATGTCTTGATTGTACTAGTTATATCGTAAACGGAACTATGATGATGTAACGTCGTGAAAACAAAGACCTATAACGGTTTACTTTTACAAAGTGTGAATTAGATAGCGAATTGTCTCATTGACACTTATACCGCATCTTCCTATATCTTCATGCATATATTTGTTTATGTACAGTTGGGTGCAGACCAAACATTACATAAAGTAAACGAAAGTTAACGCGGCGTGCACATATTTTGTTAGTTAACTTTAAATTTCGCGTTTACTAGTAAACGCCCGTTTACTTCGTTTACATTAACGCGGTCAAAATGGAAATTTCTAATGTCTACTCGAGTAAACGCGCGTTTACCCTGTGTCCGTTTAGTCAGTAGTAAACGGGCGTTTACTTCAGATTTCACAAGTTTATGTTTACGTGCACTTCAAAGTAAACGGGCGTTTACTACATATTTCTCAATTGTATATTCACGTGCACTTGAAAGTAAACGCGCGTTTACTTTTCGCCTTTACTAATTGTCTTAATCATGAATAATCGTGCATTTGTACATGTATTTATTTTGTTAAAATGACTTGATATTTTACGCATATCTATTTAAAACCGTACAATCAAAAACACATTTAATTAGAAATAAAAACGTTTATCAATTGCAAATAAATCAGTTCAAAAAACTTTCAACAGCGGATTTTCTATTTTTTCTGTTCAGAATTTACATATTTGAAAAAAAATGTATGCCAAAATCAAATATTGAAAAACTATGTGTAAATGTGTAACATGTAAAATTATGTTGTAAAGAGTATCACTAGTTATTAGTCACTACTCTTTACCGGAGACCCAACTAGGTTATGCTTCAAATAATAAAACGCATGACATATCGTACAATAATTTGACTATATGCCGTAGCACATTATCTGTTAATCTAAAAGCTAATTATTGGTCAAATTTATATACAGATAAACGTAGGGCTATGTAGGTTTTTTCTGGTTTTATTTTATTCATTCCGTTTCTTCAAATTGATTGCACAATTACATGTATCATGTAAATCATAGGCGGATCTAATGGGGCCTGCCCCCCCCCCCCCCCCCCCCCGAAATTTTGTGGGAAAACATTACAAAGGGAATCACTGCAGCATGACAGGAGCGGGCCCCCGTTATGGTCAGTCAGCGCCACTCCCCCTTTTATAGAAAGAGTTCTGGGTCCGACACTGTAGTGGGTTGGTTTTACTGAAATTTTAATGAATGTGTTTGTTAAATGTTAAAACTGGAAGTAATATTATATTGAATGAAGCTAGTCTGTTTTAAAAATAGTGCTGGTCCAGAACCCTTAATAAAACAAAACATTAAAAAACTCATGCTATTTCCCTACCTAAATCTCGCTGAGGTTGATTCGGAGACAAATCAAAGTTTTGGTTACTTTCTTTTATTTTCCAAGATAGTGTCACAACTTAATCAAATTCGTACTCACACCCTTGTCTGCCTGTATCCCAATTAAAATAAGAACTAGGATTTTTTTTATCATAACCTGAAGCCATGGACTTGCAATTATCTGTCACATATAGTTAGAATAGTCTTGTCATAGAGACTTATGTATGCACACAATATTTCCTTGACTTGTTTGGCCGTCATTCTACAAACATGTAAGTCGAAAAACAGTAATAAAATCAACCGTGAAATTAGGGTTTTAAATAGTCAATAAAAAAGCATAAACATTAGCGAAGGTCCATTTGGATTTCATGAAAAATTAAATGTTTACGCTAATACACTGTTTCTTGTTGTGAAGGCCGACCATATATATTCCAGCGACACATATTACACACAGATGCTCATCGTGTGACAAGTTTGTTTGCATGAAAGCCAGACTACTACAAACTGATATCGAGGTATACTTACATGCAATGGCTAAAATTAACGAATTTTATGTTTCCTTTTCATATATTTTCTATTTAAGACAGGAAAACATGTATGAGGGTTTGGGTTTGGGTTTACACAGTACAGAATAATACACAAAAATATAAACAATAGAATAATGAAGGACCCCCCAGACCCTCATTTTAATATATAGATATAGATATAGGAAGATGTGGTATGTTTGCCAATGAGACAACTCTCCATCCAAGTAACAATTTATAAAATATGTATATATTATGTGAAAATACGATAGCAAATCTGTTAAAATGTCTTTTATTGTGTTGCTCTTTTGTACACCTGTATAAACTTCTCTAGACTGAAAGGTTTTGTTTTGCATGAGTATTCAATTCCGTACCTCTGGATCAAAATCGGCGTCTAAACAATGCTCAATAAAGAAATTTCAAGTACTTTACAAATTCTGTGTGAGTGAACAAAACTGGGAAATTGGAATAGGTAAAGGAAAAAAATTCAAAAAGAACTCAGAGTGTGTTTAGTTTGTAAATTTTAGATGATGAGGAACACCTTTTCCTTCATTGCCAAATCAAATGTTATATAAGCACTCTTCCACATCTCCTACATCTATTTGAGAATAGAACAAATGTAGACTATTTTAATTTTGGTTTAGCTATACCGCTGAAGTTTCTGATCAAAGTGTTCTCCTTTTTTTATATATAAATACCGCTGAAGTTTCTGATCAAAGTGTTCTCCTTTTTTTTATATAAGTATATAAAAAAACATACAGGAGCTATATATCATAAATGATTATTTGTTATTATAATATTATTGTACTCTCAATGATTACATTCTAATGGTTATATGATTTAAAATAGCTTTCGCAATTTAAGTTTTGATAATAAAATTGCATTCTTAATGATTTTACTTTTCTATATGTTATATGAATACCGGTAGGTGTATATATATTTTTCTTACGTTTGTCGGGTATTTCTTTATTGGGTTATTGAGCTTTAAAATTCATTCAAATGACATGGAAACTAGTACTTGTATATTGCATATTGGCAGTATTTTGCATATGGATGAAGATTTTAGGTGAATGTTCAGTTGTGTGTGTCAACAGAATATACAGACGAAAGTTGTCATCTACAAGGTTATCATACCACTCGAGAATATACCTGTGCATTGCTAACTTTCAAGATGATGACATCAAGACCTCAGAGAAACAGCCCCGTTATTTCGACACCATATAAGTCCGACACCCCATTGGTCCGACACCACTGTGGTCCGACACCCCACTTGTCCGACACCACATTGGTCCGACACCCCAATAGTCCGACACCCCATTGGTCCGACACCCGAATAGTCCGACACCCCAATTACAATATTATAATTTTGCCTAATGTCCAGTGGCAAACATATCATGCATATATAGGACGAGGAAATTTAACAATAAATGCAATAGGTAGGTCCTGTAATAGAAATCATCCGGGATGAAAATAGGTCAAAGAAACTTGGACTGCAACTGGACAATAAAAGTAAATTGAATAAAGACAGTTATTTGCATTGCAACACGCTCAGACGATAGGCCACTGACAGTCCCTCAAAGATTTGTTCCAACGGTTCGAAATCTGCAGAGAGCGTGGAACTCTCTCTTCACGAGGCATTTGATATAACGTTACCACTCTTGACATTTTTGGAAAATTATACAACCCGAACAATCAAACAATGCATTGTCCATCGAATGACTAAGAAAAGTAAAACAAAATATTAAGGTTGTTTGGTACATATATTTGACGGAAAAAGTGGGATACATTTATTTAAACAAAATATATAATGATTGAGACACGGAGAAGTTAACATTTTGTCAAACTAAATATATTTTGTGAAGTTTCTTGTCGAATACTAGTAACTAACATGAAGACTTAATGACATAAAAATTTAAAACAACTATAGTTCACCGTACGCCCTTCAACAATGAACAAAGACCATAAAAACCCCTTAGTTGACAAATGTAAAACTAACGGCATAATATATGTACAGAAAATGAACGAAATACACATGTGTAACACATCAACAAACGACAACCATCGGATTACAGGCTCCTGACTTAGGACAGGTAGATACATACAGAATACGGGGTTAACCATGCTGGTGGGAGCACACCTCCCCTTAAAATGAGACAGTGCTGTAACAATACAACATATAAACGAACTATGAAAAACAGTTGAAAAAGGTTGAACTCATCAGACGGTGAAAAAAACGAAATAATCTAACAAAAACAGAGTGAACATGGCCGGGTACTGTTCGAGTAAACGAGTTGATGAAGGACATAATGCCCCCCCAAAAACCCAAATTCATCTCGGTTTAAATATTGAAATCTTATAACCTAAGAAAAGCGTGGCAAAGTGTGATTTTCAGTAGTTTTTTACCCTTATAACTCAATAACCGTATGAACTACGAAAAATCCATCGACATCACCGAAAACGTTGGTTGGTCCATTAAAATATGAATTGCGCTTGTAGTACGGTAACTGAGCATTAAGCGAAATCGTATATAAGACACGGATCGATAAAGATTTTTGTATTTGGAAATTTTCTCAAAAATGGCCTTTTCGGGGGAAAAAAGATTGTAGGGACAACTGTAGGATGTTGAAAACATTACATATATACAGCTGTACGTTATAGAAAAATATTTCAGACTTAGTAAGGTTTCAGAGGGGAAATGAAATCAGTTTCTTCCTTTGGAAGTATAGATCTTAACAGTACATGGTCATGTCTATTTGTACATGCCGGGTAGCTATTTGTTTGTTTAATGTCCAGTGGCAAATGTTTCATGAATATATCCAGTTAAAATTCATTCTAACAGCATGTTTCATTCATTTTACGGTTATAGAAATTTCGATCTTAATAAAGTATTTTTGTATAGATTTTTGTTTTTGAGAAATGACTGTAATATTTTTTCTGTCTATAAAAAAATAAAATCAAAGATGAGGTACGCGGGTTATTTTTAAGTGTGCACCACATTTTTGAAAGCTATTTCGATTAGACAGAAAAAAATATTACAGCCATTTCTTATAATTTAATTCTAAATTCGGCGTAAATTATGACAATACGTTGATGACGGTACGATCATATGACAAAACTATGTCTATGAGATGATAAACAAAACACTGTTATCAAACCAGAAGACAAGTAACATCTAAAGTGAAATCATTTCCGGTTGGATTTTACTATCGATGTTAAAGCTCTCAGTTTCTGTTGAAATCCGTACGGTAAATTTTTAAGTCATTTGGTCTCTGGTTGATAGTTGTCTTATTGGCAATCATACCACATCTTGTTATTTAGTATTTACGACTACAGACTGCTGACGGCCGGAGTAGTTTATACCATGCAACTTTCCTTTCACAAATATAAACTGAAAGTATCTTAGGTTTTACAGTTCAAAGACTAATATCCATTTTATTATTATATGCAATGATTAATTTCAATTAATTAAAGAGATGTAATATCATAACATGTAACTGCAATCGTACATATGTCGATCGACAAAGGACAGATGGTTATATTGATGTACCTTATCATGTTATATGTAAGTTCAGAGTATCCAGGATACGATGACAATCTGCGTTAACGTGCGTTTACTAAAACAGTAAAGGTGCGTTTACTTTTCACAAAAATAGAAGACACGCCTTCTTTCGCGTTAACGCAAAGTAAACGCGAAAGTAAGCGCCCGTTTACTCTTTGCAAAATTAGAAGACGCGCCGTTTTCGCGTTAACGCGGAGGTAAACGCGAAAGTAAACGCGAGTTTACTTTTTATGTCTACTTAAATTTCGGAGTTAACGCAGAGTTAACGCGCTGTTTACATGAAGTGCACGCGAGTAAATCACTTGAAAAAAAGCTTTGGCTATTATGTTTTCCAGATATTTAACAGGGAATAGACATATTGCATTTTGTTGAGAATATATAATCCCACCATCAACACACTGCAATGTAAACAATACTCTAAAATTGCGCAAGTTACTCGTATTAGTTTGAGTGTATTAAACGTGTTATAAATAACTGTTTGCTTTATGCAAGACGATTGGTTTTCTTCAGATTGATTTTTTTCATTAAACTGTACAAGATGTGCATAAATGTTTACTGAAATTAGATGTCTTTTTTGTTGTTGTTTAGTTGTGCATGTTGTGTTATGATAGAACATTGTACTTATTTTAACCATTAAATTACCGTGTTATTTACCTATGAATTTTTGAAAGACTCATACATTTGACTTGCATTTGTTTTGTGTTTGTAAACCTGTATCAAACTTTATAATTAATTACCTTTAAAATCGGAATTGACAATACATAGAACTTTTATCAAATTTTGAATATGTTCAAGTGTAATTTCCCTGCTGAAAGAAAAAAAAAACAATAAAAATGTTACAGTACTATTCATAAATTGAATATGAGAATAGGACCTTTTTATTCGATGTTATTTCTGCTCAAAAATCGGCTTTAGTGATTCGAAATTTTAAAAGAGATACATGTATGAATCGATAAATTTGACATTCAGATTATATGTGAAAGACCGATCAGATACTATTCAAACGTTTTTTTGAAGTAGTTAGATTTCTTGAAAGTCATTCTAAGCTTTATGATGTTGATATTTAGTGTGATAAATCATTAATGTCAGGGTGTTAGTTATGCTGGTAACCGCAATAAATATTATAAAACCTTTTCAAATTGACAGCAATCAGGATACTTAATAGGTCAACAAAACAATGATTTTTTTTATTATATTTTGTTTCCTTATCACTAGAGGTAACGAAGTGTTGACGACTTCGCAAGGACCTCATAAAATTTAAAATGATAGATGATTAATATCTTTAAAATATTTATTATAATGTTAACTCTAGTGTTACATGTGTTATTTCTTAGTATTCCACTACTGACAATCTGTCGGTCATGATACTTTGTAGAATAATAAAGAATGCAATGACTTCACTTAAGGTAGCACAATACAAAGATTTTATAACTCAGTTTTAAAATGCTGTAACTTTCTAAATAATGCTTGAAAATTTATAACAGTAGTAGTTATGGATAGCTAACAGATTACTCTTTCAAATTAATTCAATGTTAGTATTATGTAACAATTATGTAAACATTAATTATGTTAACTGTGTTTAAAATATTTTTCACCAAGTTTCCTCTTTCAATTGAAATTAGCTTCTGCATAGGTATTCCTAGAGGGTTGATTTTATTATATGTTGTTCCTATGGCCATTATCTACAAAAGGGTGTCTCAGATTTCAGATAGAATGTATAGAACAAACTTTTTATGTCTACTTAAATTTCGGAGTTAACGCAGAGTTAACGCGCTGTTTACATGAAGTGCACGCGAGTAAATCACTTGAAAAAAAGCTTTGGCTATTATGTTTTCCAGATATTTAACAGGGAATAGACATATTGCATTTTGTTGAGAATATATAATCCCACCATCAACACACTGCAATGTAAACAATACTCTAAAATTGCGCAAGTTACTCGTATTAGTTTGAGTGTATTAAACGTGTTATAAATAACTGTTTGCTTTATGCAAGACGATTGGTTTTCTTCAGATTGATTTTTTTCATTAAACTGTACAAGATGTGCATAAATGTTTACTGAAATTAGATGTCTTTTTTGTTGTTGTTTAGTTGTGCATGTTGTGTTATGATAGAACATTGTACTTATTTTAACCATTAAATTACCGTGTTATTTACCTATGAATTTTTGAAAGACTCATACATTTGACTTGCATTTGTTTTGTGTTTGTAAACCTGTATCAAACTTTATAATTAATTACCTTTAAAATCGGAATTGACAATACATAGAACTTTTATCAAATTTTGAATATGTTCAAGTGTAATTTCCCTGCTGAAAGAAAAAAAAAACAATAAAAATGTTACAGTACTATTCATAAATTGAATATGAGAATAGGACCTTTTTATTCGATGTTATTTCTGCTCAAAAATCGGCTTTAGTGATTCGAAATTTTAAAAGAGATACATGTATGAATCGATAAATTTGACATTCAGATTATATGTGAAAGACCGATCAGATACTATTCAAACGTTTTTTTGAAGTAGTTAGATTTCTTGAAAGTCATTCTAAGCTTTATGATGTTGATATTTAGTGTGATAAATCATTAATGTCAGGGTGTTAGTTATGCTGGTAACCGCAATAAATATTATAAAACCTTTTCAAATTGACAGCAATCAGGATACTTAATAGGTCAACAAAACAATGATTTTTTTTATTATATTTTGTTTCCTTATCACTAGAGGTAACGAAGTGTTGACGACTTCGCAAGGACCTCATAAAATTTAAAATGATAGATGATTAATATCTTTAAAATATTTATTATAATGTTAACTCTAGTGTTACATGTGTTATTTCTTAGTATTCCACTACTGACAATCTGTCGGTCATGATACTTTGTAGAATAATAAAGAATGCAATGACTTCACTTAAGGTAGCACAATACAAAGATTTTATAACTCAGTTTTAAAATGCTGTAACTTTCTAAATAATGCTTGAAAATTTATAACAGTAGTAGTTATGGATAGCTAACAGATTACTCTTTCAAATTAATTCAATGTTAGTATTATGTAACAATTATGTAAACATTAATTATGTTAACTGTGTTTAAAATATTTTTCACCAAGTTTCCTCTTTCAATTGAAATTAGCTTCTGCATAGGTATTCCTAGAGGGTTGATTTTATTATATGTTGTTCCTATGGCCATTATCTACAAAAGGGTGTCTCAGATTTCAGATAGAATGTATAGAACAAATTTTACACCTAATTAAACACTATCTTCTTTCATGTGGTTAGGATGTTAATACTAATTAGAGATTTTTGAGAGAATCGAATACCATAGGGACAATTTGAGACACTCTTTTGAAGCCCACTATGTGTTGATTAAGATTTCGTTAAAATTTTCTGTATAGTTAAAGAGATGATGGAGCTAAATTCATTCAAGTGAACTGACCAATATTTTGCCACTAATTGCATAATAATTGATTACATAATAATTGCATAATAAAAGTATTGCATTCATTCAAAAGATTAATCGTGTATCTATCTATATTTACCTCTTTTATTATTTTTTATGCATCAATAGGAAAGTTACAGCATTTTAAAGGTTAGTGATTGGAAGTAAAAAAATTTTGTATTGTGCTACCTTAAAAACCATTCCCAAAGATATTAATAACCACTATCCCCGTATGGTTTGTACAATTAGCAATACCAATACCGTATGTTAATTGTTGGGGTCTAAGACTTCATCAGTAGTTACAAATTATTGGGCAATGACACAATCGAAGAATCAATTAGATTATGGAAAAAACTCGAAAATATTTATTACAATTACTGAAGATAGCAAAAAATAAGTTTGAAGTAAAAATAAACACATTTTATACCAAAATATTTTGATCCATTTTTAGTCACTTTAGCTACCTATAAAGCCTGGTTTATCAAACTAACCATATATTTTTTATACCTGTACCAAGTCAGTGATATGACAGTATTTGTTTAGTCTGTTTACGTCACTTTTGATGGACTTCCCATTGTCGAATTTACCTAGATGTTCGGTTTGTTTTTGTAAATAATTGATTTCATATGATACTTAGTACATACATTTAGTTATGCATTACACTTTTGATACTAAAATCAGTGTATGAGAAACCTTAACGATATTGAAAATATCCTTATTAAGCTTCAAGTACCACGGAAACCAGCAATTACTAATACTATTTTCTATACCTAAACATGTATAGATTTTGTGTTATATATAATTCGGTATGTCCATGAATTGTTGTGAAAATTGAAGTTCAATAATTGTATGCAAACGTCAGATATTTATAAAATATATAATTCAAGAAACTTAAAAGACTAACATTTACTGATTCAAGAAAAAATTCTCGTACATAGTAAAAGGTTAAAATTGATTTAATATTTCTGATTTGATTGTTAACTTGAATCCTGCCTTTAAAGTATCATTTTTGAATTCGAAGTGCATATCAGTCAACCTAATTGATTATAAACGTATTAGAATCAAGATTCTGGCTTTTAATTTAAACTTATTATTTTTTTTAGATTAAGCCATTCAAATAGTTATCCTCGGCACACATACCGCAGGGCACAACACAGTCTAAATGATAAGAAGCTTTTGATTGAATTTTATCCAGTTCAGTAACCTTGCCAATCTATCTGTTGTTTTTTTGTCTTTTTTTAATCGAAGGTATAAATTGCTAAGCATCCATGATGGTTATGAAAATCTATTTTACGTTTTGTTCTGCATGATTACTTAAACAGATGATAACTTGATAAAGAGTTTTTTTTTTGGATCATTAACTTGGAGAGAGAGAAAAAACAAGGAAAGTTGAGTTCTGTGTTTTTAATCTAAAATTGCTCTGTTATAAAAGTACACTCAATAGATAAAAGGTTAACAAGATAATAGATTTCTTATATAATTTACAAATATTATGACAACTTGTGGTATAACGATATGATTACAGTACGCATTACACGAATATCCGAAATATCAAAAGTAACAGACGCACATGACACCGAGTGTCAAAAGTCAAACCAAAGTGAAAACAATACAACATTAAAAAGACAAAAATAAAATTAACAAACAACAACAATACTATACTAATTGTCCACCGTTAACGTTGTGTGACGAAATTTCAACAAAAGTTATACATGTTAAATACAAACAAACTTGAACAACACATTTCAAAAGAAAACTTTCGTGTGCTATATCACAGATATCTGCTTATATCTCAATTTGGTCTAATCAAATAATCACATTCTTATCAGACACAAACCTGACTTAAGATTTTGTAATTATCACTTTCTATTTCTAATATCAAAGAAACTTTACAAATAAGTTTGAAATCTTGTTTCACATTTTGAAATCGGTCATGGTTATGACTACGAGGGCGAATCAATTCACTATCGTTAATATATGCCCCTGCACTTCCTCCATGGCTGCCGGAAGTTTCTTCATCTGAGGTCAACTCATTATTGTCGTCATCCGTATCGTCATCAGAATGTCTTAGTTCTAGAATAGCACTATCAAGTTCTTGCAGTATCGATTCCACCTTTATCTGTAGGTCATTAAAATCTGTGTGTTCGTCCAAAAACCAAGTTTCATTTTTATGAACGTGTGAGAGGTATTTTTGTACTTTTGAAATATGTTTCTTCGATTTCTTGTACAGATGTCCAGGCTAAAAGAAAGACAAATACATATTAATATATTTCCGATTTACAATAATTGTTTTGTCGATTATTTTGACTACACAATTTACTTCTGTCTCTCAATTTCCATACGAATTTTGAGGATGTCACAAATATTTCAATAGTCAAGACTTCACTGAACATTCGAGTACCACCATTTTCTTCATAGGTAAATATTTGTACCAAGTCAGGATGTAACAGTTGTTACCCATACGTTTGATGTTTTTGAGTTTTTGATTTTGCAATTTGATAATGGTTTTTCTGTTTTGAATTTTCCTCGGAGAACAGTATTTTTGTGATTTTACTATTACACTAAGAAAATATTATCCCAACAAAAAGACATGCAATAGGTGATGTCTACTTAATTCAGTTCAGAAACTATTGAATTAAAAACTTTTTAGCGAATCTTCCGACAAGGTCATCAAATTAAAATCAATTGTTTAAAAATATGAAATATTCATTGTGTGCTAATGATTTCATTTTACAATTGATTGATTGATGTTTAATACTTATTTCACAATAGATAAAATCGCTTGAATATGTTTTTATAGCACCTACGAGAATTCAATTTAACCGTGTCTAGTAGATAAAAGTGCATTTGTTATCGAAATCTATTAATAATGATGCATTTCCGATTTCACTTTACACATTGATTGTTTTCTCTACGAGGAAATCCTCGATAGACTTTTTTTGGTGGTTTTACCATTATGGAATGCATTAATAACACCGTATATGTTCAAGTTGTCGTGTCCTCTTTCACACCTTTTTTTATATCAACGATTGTGACTTATCGCCATTTTTTTACAGATCATTAATACAGTGATGGGGACAAGAAATAAATCGGAATCTGCTTACCCTTCCGAATCGGATTACCTTTTAAGTGTTAAATTCGTTATACGTAGTCATTTTTTTCTTATGAAGTATTCTGTTGACTTGGTTCTCTTTTCGTTGATGTTTGTTTAGTAATTGACATCAGTATTTCTATACAACAAGCTGCATGTGACATGTTATTTCTCATTAATACTTGTAACGAGTTATTTATACATGTTATATATTAAGTACGCATCGTTCATTCAAAATATATCACCAGTACGTTTGTAATGTTTATGTTCAAATGCAATTAATTCCGGTTTAAACAATTCATAGCCAATAGTTAACTCGAAATTCTGCATTTGAACAATAATTAGTATGTTTATTTGAACAATTGTGTTAACTTGAAAAAATATAATAACAAATTAATATAAATTCAAGTCAAAGTTCAACACATAGTTGACAAAACTGCATATATCACAATCGTCAACAATTATTTAAAAATGATGGTATTGTAATATGAACAACGCAATTCATGCTGTTCAAGTACATATTTATATTAAACTGTTTTGTTATAAAAATTGTTCATCTATATAACCATTAAAAAGAACACCAATAAAAAAAAACAATTTAAAACTTTTCTGCTTATAAAAATAAACTTACTCTGTGAATTAGGTGGCTGGCAGTCTCTCTTGTCAATAGCTTGATCTTGACCTCACTCCTGACATTGTTTTGAATGTGAGAGATTATTCGATCACTTTGTATCTTCTCTCTTCCCTTAAAATGAAAACCATTACATGTTGAAAATGTTTGCAATCAGAAATATACATTTGTCGTTTCAGGGATCTGACAGTTGTTATTCATTCGTTTGATGCGCTTAAGCTTTTGATTTTGCCATTTTATTACCGAATTTCCGTTCTGAATTTACTGGGAAAATGTTTTTATTATTTTTTTCTTTTACCCTTTTTACCATTCTTTTATCAAAACATGGTATAATAGTCAAACAATAGATTTTGAATCTGTTTAGTCATGCCATATTTGATATATATACTTCAGATTATTTTCATTCACAATCATGTTGGTTTGTTTTTTAAGATAAAATCAGAAACAGTTACATGTATTAATTTGCTAATTGCTTTTCTTATGCCACCTTGATTTGATATGTACATTCTAAATCATTTAACATGTTTGATACATTTTGCAATAATGATTCATTGTTAAATCCATTCCTACACGTATACGTTAGGTGCATCATACTTACAAATGTTTTCCGCAGTTCGTCCACATAGTCGTTTCCTTCTAAGAGTTTAACTTTTAATCCTTGCAATGTTTTCGCCATTGGTATTCTTGGTTTGTTGTTACCCATAATTATTATGTTTGAATTTATCCTGTTTAGTGAAAAGAAAAACAATTTGTTAAACAATATGTATAAATGAATAAAAAGGTTTTTCAGATGTAAATACGAAAGAGCCGTAAGTTAAATGCAAACGAGAAGATGTGGCATGATTGCTTATGTAGCAGCCAAAAACACAGAAATATAAGAAGAAAAAAAAAACCCCAACCAAATGCTACCTTATGTTCTTCAACAGTCGAACATTAACAAAATGCGAAACTTATCAAAATATATAAATAGAAATCCTGATTTATTTGGGAATACGTTTATATGGAGGTTCAATGGGTGTAATTTAATCGTTTCTAAATTGACGGTCTTTGTAAACAACATAACAGTACGTGAAACACAAGACATTATATATGGTTTAATTTGTTTAAAGGTATATTAAGTTTCAGCGACATTCTCAAATTTATTACGTGTATGTGCAAAAGAAATGATCAAATAGTTGTAAACATTTTATATTGAATTTTTGGTTGATGATTTCATGGTGAAGATAACCACTAAAAAGCGGTGCGGGACACAATACGACCAACTCTACAAATTATGAGAAATTGGCTAGCGTTTTCGGATTTTTCTATCAAGCTTCTTTAACTCGTGTGTTTTATGCAGACGAATCACTCGTCTGCTTTACCAATTCATAAGCGGGGTATCTTTGATGAGTTTATATATGAATAACGTGGTTTTACTTCATATAATTGCATTTAAAAAAACAGTGTGACATACATACGGTGTAATTGACTTAAGTTATACAAAACGAATTATAAAAACTGAGTGAATTATAAAACACACACAGAGATCGAAGTCGAAGCATTTGCGTATGTAAAAGAGGGACGAAAGATACCAGAGGGACAGTCAAACTCATAAATCAAAAATAAACTGATAATGCCATGGCTGCAAATGAAAAAGACAAACAGACAAACAATAGTACACATGACACAACATAGAAAACTAAAAAATAAGCAACACGAACCCCAGAAAAAACTATGGGTGATCTCGGGTGCTCCGGGAGGGTAAGCAGATCTTGTTCCACATGTGGCACCTGTCGTGAAAGTTTTTTCCATGAAGTGTAAATATAGAGTTTAAAGAGTGAGACAACTCAAATAGTTAAACCATTTTAAAATAACTTACAACTAGTGCAATGTAAATGCTTTCCTTACTAAGAAGATGAATACTTAGTGTTATATAGTTTTCAAGCGATGGTAAATCCAGTAAAAACTGTTCCTCTTGACGTGTAGGAAAGAGGAAAGGAATTTCCAATATTTAACTCGTTTAACGTCATCAGTGACTGTAATAACAGGATTAATATAAAACAAATGAATATTAACTATATATAGAATGAACGAACAATAATAAATCCAGTTCATACTAAATATTTAATTTGAATAGGATATTTGAAATCTCCACTCGAGTATGGTACTTGACCATTTGCTGAAGTTGTGGGTCAATACAATGTCTTGCTAAGTATATGAGGATGAATAGATACAAAATGTAGGAAGTCACAAATTAAATCTGCTACGGAATATCGAACCAATTTAGGAAATAATATTCAGAGGATAGTTTTGTACAATCTTGAAGACAAATTACACTCGTGTCCAATGGAATATAAGTTATCACTGGAAGTACCTTGAAGTGTGTAGTGTGGAAAACTTTTATTTAAGAAATTAGATTTCGATTACGTATTAAAACATAAAAAATACATTCAGGAAGAGAACTTTAGTTTTCAGAATATTTAATTGAAAATATTTCCAACATCTTGTGATTAGTTGGATACCTTTGACCTCATTGTTTGGAAATGTTGACGTGTGCATTTCATTCCACTTGGATTTTACCAGGGAAACATGAAACTCTGTGTGTATTTGATTGTCTAATCCTTTTTTCTTTCAAGTAAACACTACTGTGTAATTTTTAACAAATATTTGTTTAACAAACAAAAAAGGATAGACAATATTTTTTAGAGCACGAAACTTGTTTGAGGTATAGCATGTATAAATGTCAAAATAGTAATGCTGTAGATCAAACAATTTCTTTAGTAATGTAATAAAAGTTCCTTCAAACAATTTGTTATTTGCAAATTTTGATTTACATAATACATTCTAATATGCATAGTTAGACGTGAAAACTTCATGACATCAACATATATTTCATTCAAGATATTAGTTTCAGAACGAAAGAGATAAATACAATCATTTCTTTCTCGGCTCCAATGTAACCGCTACTTCGTTTTGATAAAACGCACATTAATATGGATTCATTTATATTAATTTTGTATAAATGTTCGCTGTGTAGTTAAATGTTATGGTGCTCATTTAAAACTTCGATAACAAGAGTGGAATTGGGCAATTAATATTTGTTTGTTTAATTTATTATTTCCTAACGGTATTTTATAAGGTTTTAAAATCTTTGGATGTACAACTGATTGAACAAGGGAACAACGGAAAGTTTTTTTTCTATAAACACAACATAACAGCAACTTGAAAATTATCCAAAGTAAAAAACATGCTTACGATGTTTGCGAACTAGACATGCTACGATTTGCTCATATCGCTGCTTATAAGAACACGTGTTTAACATCTGCATACTCAGTTTTATTCGAACTTTTCATACAGTATCATACTTGAATGGATGAAATTATATTTGATAACATGTCGTTTCTGTCTAGAACAATGTAACAGTTTTTCAATGGCAATCATCATTTTTGTAAGGAAGATGTGTCATACCTGTGCTACGAACATTATTCAAATTTTGTTCATTCATCTTTAAAGTCAAATTTGTTAAATTTAGTATTCCTTTTAGAAAGAATATTACATACGAGCAAAGTCTCGTCTTAATCATTTGGATTGTCAGTCAACAGAAAACCAAATTATGATACGGTAACTAATTGACTGTATTTGTTTCCAATCAACAATTTCAGTCACTTTAAAAAATGTAAATTTCTTGATTAACCTGATTTTAAATGCCCAACGAATTGTACATTTTCTATATGCTTTGAGGGCAAAGAAAAGCATAACCACGGAATCAAATCTCCACGAAAATGAAATTTTTCGTTAACCCAAGAAAATTGGTATCCACGAAAAAAAATAAAAATCCACAATATACTAAAGTTCTATTCTAAAAGATTTAATTGTCTTTTCAGGTATAACATTCATTGACCTTGTATATTGTTATATACAGTTATATATATTATCTGATATATAGTAACCGGATACATCAATAGCTAAGCAGTTTAGATTGTCTAATTACAAGAAAAAGAGATTAAGTTTATTTTACACGTTCGCAATTATCTTATTGTTTTAAGGAATTTCCCCTCTCATACATGCTGTGCATCATGTGTATGAAAAAACCCTGACAATAATCCCGTGAATTGAAAAATATTGGAGAAGCAGATGTTAAGATCGATTCTATTCATTTTAATTGTTAAGATTGTTTTGATAACTTATACATTTTATATACTTGAGTCTATATGAAGCTATTTCCCTAAACTTAACCCGTATTAAAGCACAACTGTATGAGATAAAATTATGTAAAAGAGGGACAAAAGATACCAGATGGATATTCAAACTCATAGATCGAAAATAAATTGACAAGGCCATGGTTATAAATGAGAAAACAAACAAACAAATAATAGTACAGAAGACACAACATAGAAAACTAAGGACTAAACAGCACGAACCCCACCACAAACTGGTGGTGATCTCTGGTGCTTGATCATTGAGAAGCTTAATATTTCCTTATCAATACAATGTGAATAAAATGTTTAGCTGATTTTTACAGAGTTATCTCCCTGTAGTGTTAGGTAACACCTTAACAAAAAGAAGCATGTAAAATATTGTTTAGAGCACGAAAGTTGTTTGAAGTAGAACATGTATAAATGTCCAAATAATATTGCTGTAGACCAATCACCTTTTCTGGTAATTTATTAAAGGTTCCTTCAAACAATTTGTTGTTTGCAAATTTTGATTTACATAATACATTTTTATTCACAATAAGACGTGAAATCTTCATTACATCAACATATATTTCATGCAAGATGTTTGTATCGGAACCAAAGAGATAAATACAACCATTTCTTTCTCGACTCCAATGTAACTGCCATTTTGTTTTGATGAAACGCTAATTTAAAATATGGATTCATATATATTACATTGTTATCAGTGTTCGTTTGATGGAATCATAGTCATTTCGTACCCAAACCATTTCGTATCCCAATTTCATACCCTGTCAAAATCCATTTCGTGCCCTGACCATTTCGTACCTTCGTATCACAATAAGTAAATTCGCGGACCGCTGTTTGAAAAAACGAAATTAAAAAATTTCAGAAACGTTTACTCGTAGATCTCTGTTTAAATAATAATAATAAAAGATAGAAAGTTATTGAAAATGTTGTCAATTGTCACAATTCTCGCTGTGTAATTAGATGTCATAGTGCTCGTTTAAAACTTCGATAACAGGCGTGGAACTGGGCAATTAATACTGTGAATTCGTTGGATACTAATTTTCGTAGATTTAGTGACACAGGAGAAACACGAATTCAAATTTCAGCTAATAACAATTTTTTTACAGGAATGTATGCAGAATTTGCCCAAACCACGAATTTAAGGTAGCACAATACAAAGATTTTTCATCCCCGATCAGACATCTTTAAACTGATGTAATTCCACTCATCCTTCTTCAAATTTTATAAATGAGGTACCAAAAGAAAGAAGAATGATTAATCTTTCAAATTGTGATAATTTCATTATGACATAATTATTACATAATTAATAGTTATGTAATTAGTTGCTATATTGTGATGTCCACACTTGAATGAATTTAGCTTCTTTGTTATTCATAGCATCCCAAAATATTTTATAGATTCTTGCACAACACAGTTTGACCTCCAAAACTGTGTCTCAGATTTTTCCTATTGTATTTCATTCTCTCATAAATCTTCAATGAAGTTTGCAACATCAATTCATAAGAGATCACTAAAATTCAATGTGATATAAAATTTGTTCTATTGATGTTTTTGGAAATCTGAGACATAGTTTTGGAGGTCAAGCTGTGTTGTACAAGAATCTATAAAATATTTTGGAATGCTATGAAGAACAAAGACGCTAAATTCATTCAAGTGTGAACATCACAATATAGCAACTAATTACATAACAATTGATTATGTAATAATTATGTCATAATGAAATTATCACAATTTGAAAGATTAATCTTTCTTCTTTCTTTTGGTACCTCATTTATAAAATGTAAAGAAGGATGAAATGAATTACATCAGTTTAAAGTTGTCTGATTGGGAGTGAACAAATCTTTGTATTGTGCTACCTTAAATGTCCTCGTATATGCAAGTTTTCCACAAACCATGAACATTAATACTCACGAAAATAAATGAACCCACAGTATTTGTTGATTTTTTTATTTATAATTTCCTAACTGTATTTTATAGAATTTTCAATCCTTTAGATGTACAGCTGATTGAACAAGGAAACAATGGAAATTTTTTTTCTATAATCACAACATGACAGTAACTAGAAAATTATTCAAAGTAAGAAAAACGCTTACGATATTTGCGAACTAGACATGTAACGATTTGCTCATATCGCTGTTTTTGAGACCATGTGTTTAACATCTACATATTCAGTTTTATTCGAACTTTTAAGTTTCATGATGGAAATAATTATTTCAACTTTCATTTCATGAATGATTTTACAATTTAAATTGTATTTGTATAATTTATGATAAAGATCGATATATGCATAAAGTACCATATTTGAATGCGTTTACAATCATTATGGTTCATGTGCAAGTAAATAATGATTGATATCATGTCGTTTCTGTGTACAATAATTAAAAAAAAAATTTCAACGGCAATTTATCGAAATTTTTTAAAGGAAAATGTGTCCTATTTCTGCTACGTACGTTAGTCAAGTTTGTTAATCAATTTTAAAGTCAAATGTGTTAAATTTAATGTTCCTTTCAGAAACAAACAATCAACAGAAAACCAAATTATGATACGGTGTGGAGCAGGATCTGTTTACCCATCCGGAGCACCTGAGATCACCCCTAGTTTTTGGTGAGGTTTGAGTTGCTTAGTCTTTAGTTTTCTATGTTGTGTCTTCTGTACTATTATTTGTCTGTGTGTTTTTATCTTTAGTCATGGCGTTGTCAGTTTATTTTCTATCTATGAGTTTGACTCTCCCTCTGGTATCTTTCGTCCCACTTTTACTTATTATTTGTAATTGTTGCCAATCAACAATTCCAGTCAATTTAAAAAATGTAAATTATGATTAATTTTATAATATATATTTTATTATTTTTTAAATCAAAATACTTTTCAATTTTATTTTAAAATCACTTTTTATGCTATCAAGTTTATCGACAGTCATAAATATACTAAAATTGTGTAAGATTTGATTGTCTTTTCCGGAAATACATTCGTTGACCTTGAATATTGTTATTTATAGTTAAATATGTTATCTAATATATAGTAACCGGATACATCAATATCTTAGCAGTTTGAGTTTTTTCCTAATTTCAAGAAAACGAGATTAAGTTTATTTTACACGTTCGCAATTATCTTATTGTTTTAAGGAATTTCCCCTCTCATACATGCTGCGCATCATGTGTATGAAAAACCCTGCCAATTAATTATAATCCCGTGGATTGAAAAATATTGAAGAAACGGATATGGAGATCGATTTTTTTTCATTTTAATTGTTAAGATTGTTTTGATAACTTACACATGGTATATACTTAAGTCTATATGTAGTTATTTTCCATAAACTTAACCAGAACAAGTATTAACGCACAACTGTATGTGATAAAATTATATTAAAGATGGACGAAAGATACCAGAGGGACATTTAAACTCATAGATCGAAAATAAATTGATAATGACATGGCTTAAAAAGTAAAAGACAAACAGACAATCAATAACACGCAAGACACAACTCAGAAAACCAAAGACTAAGCAACACGAACCCAATTAAAAACTGTATACTATTCTAACCTCATATTTTTAAGAAATAGTGTATATCAGTATACATGTATGTTCATTTGTGTTACTACGTTTTTTTTATTGAGTTAAGCCATTCCAATTGATATTTCATTGTGTGTCTTTCTATGTTGTGATGTTACACTATTTTATCAGATAAAGGTGAAGGTTTGGTACCATTAAAACATTTAATCCCGTTATAATTGTTTGTACCTGTCCTAAGTCAGGAATCTGACGTTCAGTAGTTGTCGTTTGTTGATGTTGTTTCTCGTTTCTCGTTTTTTATATAGATTAGACTGTGGGTGTTCCCGTTTGAATGGTTTTAAATTAGTATTTTTGTGGGGCACTTTATATCTTGCTGTTCGATGTGAGACAAGGCTCCGTGTTGAATCCGTACTTTGACCTATAATGGTTTACTTTATAAATTGTGACTTGGATGGAGAGTTGTCTCATTGACACTCATGCCATATCTTCATATATCTATACAATAGAGAATAAGGTCTATTTAGAATTGTTGTTTAATTTAAAATAATGCTTTCTCGCGGTACAAATATCATCAAACCAGAGGAAAAACATCTCCGTTCCTTTTTTTCTTTAATGAATTTGATAAAATAATATACTAATCCTCAGGCATAGCTATAGATTACCTTAGCTGTATTTGGCAACACTTTTAGGCATTTTGGATCTCAATGCCCTTCAACTTCGTACTTTATTTGGCTTTTTTCAATTTTTTTGGATTCGAGCGTCACTGATGAGTCTTTTGTAGACGAAACACGCGTCTGGCGTATATATGAAATTAAGTCCTGGAATCTATGATGAGTTTATTTACTGACTTAGTGACTTGTATTTTTCATATCGAAAGAATTGTTTTGTTTCTTGCATCATGCAATTACAATAAAAGTTTAATGAACAATTATTACTTAATTATGTTTACAGGTAGATTAGTGATTTTTATATCTTCGTATGATATATGTAAGCTGTTGAGCTTTGTGATACATAAACGCATAAGAAAAGAATATCCACTTTTAATGTGTTAGGTATAATGTGATGCAATGTCCGTCAAATTTTCAGAAATTAATAATTTTTGACTGTATATTAAGGTTTTGAAAGGTTTCTCATATCAAAAAACACCCCTTATGGTATGAGGACTGCGGTTGACCTTTCATTTGAACTATTTTGACATCCCTCGATGTGTTTAACACCATGAACATTCCCCCCAAAAAAATACACAGTTGACAACTCAGTTAACATATTTTTTGATAGTTCCGTTAAAAAATATTTGCATTTGTATGTTTCATCTGCATTGGGGATGAGATAAGAAACTTTTATAGATACCAGGCATACAACTGTGCCCAACAGACCCGCATTTTGTCATTATCAATCCAACCTAAAACCTGGGATTAGCTCAGGTGCTCCGGAAAGGTAAATATACTTGATTACATCTTGTGTAGTTTTTTTAAGACGATACTATGTCTGTTATTCCTCAGCTTATGATTTTTCTCTTTATTGTTCATACAGGAAAGTTTGTCTTGTCATTACCAAAACTGTGCACATACAATATATTTTTGTATTTTAAACACACCAGAAATATGTCCACATGTTTGAAATATTTATCTTTTTTTGCAGGTATCTCAAGACATCTAAGTATTAGAAAAGACATATAAACCAATAAACACAGGTTACAAATTGTTCAAAGATTAGTTTTAAAAAAAGGTCCATGTGAAGTCATATGTTTTTAATAATTCATTACTATTAATTTAAGCTAATTTGATAAATCTATAGTGAACATGTCAAACGTATTCAAAACTCCATAACTTTTACAAAAATCAAGTATGTTGGCTATGTTACACTTGGAAAACTCCATAAATATCAAAACAATATAAATATTACAAAGGGGGATCAATTTTTTCAAGATATGAATTTGAATACATATATTTATGTTTGGTCAAGTAAAAATTGAAATCTCAAAAATACTCCGAGAAAATTCAAAACGGAAAGACCCAAACAAATGGCAAAATCAAGCGCTCAACACATCACACATGTCAAACGAATCGAAAACAAATTTCTTATTCTTGACTTGGTACAGACATTTTCAAATGTAGAAATGGTTGATTAAACCTGGTTTTTCAGCTAGCTAAACCTCTCAATTGTATGAAAGAGACTGTCGGCATTATTATAATGAGGCTGACATCATACAGGAACTTCTTAGAAAGAATGATAAGAAGTTTGCAATATCCTTTAACCCTACTTTCCGCTATATAGATGTTCTTTCACTAAATAATTCAAAATCTGTTGACTATGTTGAACGCATCTATTTCATCTAACTAGAGATAAAGGATACAACAGATACAGTTAAGTCGGCCTCATATCTTGACTCACATCTAGAAATTGACAATGAGGGTGGGTTGAAAACCAAACATTACGACAAAAAATTTGATGTCAGTTTTCCAATTCTTGATAAAGAGTTTCTGCTTACAAGGAAGCTATTAAACTAAGAGTTCCAAATGGTGAACTTGAAATCACCCCTTCGTAAATTTACGGACGCCATCACGAGTTGGTTGACCGTTATGGAATAACCATTACACAAATGATATCGGATATGTTCATTACGTCGTAAATACAATCCCCTTCCATTTCATCAATGTGACCTACCGAATTAGACTAGTTACCGGATTTGTAATAACATGAGCAACACGACGGTTGCCACATGTGAACAGGATCCGCTTACCCTTCGGGAGCACCTAAGATCACCACTAATTTTTGATGGGGTCGTGTTGCTTATTCTTTAGTTGTCTATGTTGTGTCATGTGTACTATTGTTTGTCAGTTTGTCTTTTTCATTTTCAGACGAAGCGTTGTCAGTTTATTTTCGATTTATGAGTTTGGCTGTCCCTCTGGTGTCTTTCGTTCATCTTTTATATGACAATCGCACCAAATTCAATTATATTGACACCACAATGTGAGAACAAAACACACAGACATATTGGGTAAATTGTTAAAAATAGAGATACAGCAGTCACTATGGTATTTTAATCTTAATCACTTTATAACTAAAAAATATGTAACAAAGAAGCACAAAAAAACATGAAGACAAAGCACATTACATGTAGCAGTAACCGAAAGGCGATAATACAAAACTTAAAATAGCACAAATACACGATGACGGAATATATAAGCACAGAACCAAGACATATGTATTAAAGAAACACAAAAAAGAAGGATATAGACAAAGCACATTACCAAAAATAAAAGACAAATTTACAAAAAAGATCATATAACAATAACTTAATGACAGGATGTACATGATGTAAAAGTACAGAGCCACGTTATATGTATCACAGAAGCATAAATTTCACAACAGTGTTTTTTTTTATTCTTACAGAAGTATCAAATTCTATGAAGTAATTGCCTGCATAGATTTACGTTAAGTCTGACTTTTTGGTGAACTCCAAAATTTATTCAATCATTTGGGCACATTTTTCAGTGAATTTGTAGTTTATATTTATTGATTGATTTATGAACAGACATCCTTGTATTATAATAAGGGGTTTAATTTTCGGAGGTTTTAAAGTAATTTTTATATTTGTTTAAAAATACATTAAACTATCAAATAAACGACGGTAAGCCTTATACATTTAATAATAAATAAATACTTCGTCATCATATAAATAACTAGAAGTAGATCAGTCACTGTTAAAATTGTTTGAATACTAGTAGTTTCTATGTGTCTTACACGAATGAAATTGTTGAATTCGAATTTGATTCATATCCGAAGAGCTATAACTCAAATTTATAGTTTATAATAAAATTGAGAATTGAAATGGGGAATGGATTGTGCCTGATATTCATATGATGAAGACATAATTTTTCAATCGGTTTAATTGAAGTCCGGAGCTGGCATGTCAGTTAACTGCTAGTAGTCTGATGTTATTTATGTTTTATTGTCATTTTGTTTATTTTCTTTGGTTACATCTTCAGACATCAGACTCGGACTTCTCTTGAACTGAATTTTAATGTGCGAATTGTTATGAGTTTACTTTTCTTCATTGGCTAGAGGTATAGGAGGAGGGTTGAGATCTCACAAACATGTTTCACCCCGCCGCATTTTTGCGCATGTCCCAAGTCAGGAGCCTCTGGCCTTTGTTAGTCTTGTATTATTTTAACTTTTAGTTTCTTGTGTACAATTTGGAGTTTAGTATGGTGTTCATTATCACTGAACCAGTATATATTTGTTTAGGGGCCAGCTGAGGGACGCCTCCGGGTGCGAGAATTTCTCGTTGCATTGAAAACCTGTTGGTGACCTTCTGCTGTTGTGTGCTCTATGGTCGGTTTGTTGTCTCTTTGTCACATTCCCCATTTCCATTCTCAATTTTATTATAAACCAATAGTGACAGAAATGTTTTTTGTGTCTAATAGGCAACAACATTTTTAAGTGTCAAATTGATCCATGTCTAAAGAGCAATAACTCAAATTCCAATACAACTACGTTAAGTTGATTCTTAGATTTTATTATTGAAATAGTTAACATACTTCAAAGTCTTTGTTAATTTCATCATATTCCTTACATACCAACCAAAAACAGGTAGGAACATAGAGAGATATGGTTATTTATCGGACCACAGATAAATTATCACGTTGTGATTGGTTAAACGCCGTCACGTGGTGACCCCCTATGAGACTGTAGGGGGTTAGTAAGTTTCATAGGGGGTTCATGACGCATTACTGGTGACGTCATCTATTGCTGTTGTTGTGTTTCATTGTTTATTTTTCAACAAAACGCAGCCGAAAAAGTCCAGCGTCCGATAAATTCGTTATACGGTTATCCTCCGGCCTCACCCCCTATGGATTTTACTAACCCTCTATGGATCCGTAGGGGGTCAGTAGCGAACCATATAACTTATAATAGCAAACCAGAGACCAAATAACGTACAGTTCTGATTTACAACAAGTGATTTGAGGATTCTAACTTGGGACATGTACATAAAGAATATGAAATGACATGGTTACCGTGACCCAATACTCATCTCAAATTGGGCTTTCCAAAGCACAAAAGATCACCACCAGCTTCTGTTTGGTTCGTGTTGCTCAGTGTTTAGTTTTCTATGTTGTGTTTTGTATACTGTTGTTTGGCTGTTTTTATAGCCACGGCGTTGTTAATTTATTTTTGACGTATATTTTTTTTCTTTTCTAGAATACGTGTAATATTTGAAAGCCAGTTACGATCGAAATGTATTGAAATCATGTATCAAAACAAATTAACATCAAAATACATCCATTTGTTTTAGAGTAAACATCAGTCTGGAAAAGCATGACCTTGTAAAATTCAAAATTATCCAAACTGAAATGTAAAGAACTGTAAGCGTGAGTAATTGTATAGCTATCCATAAAGTATTGACAATGTTTAATTTATATATTTCAATAATAAGTGTATTCAAAGATAGATAAACGAACAAGTATCTACGTATACGGATTCTGTAGTATATTAGCTGTCTATCATATTTGTTTTTCTTTACTTGTTTTGTCATAAATCAAGACTTTGGTTTTATGGTTAACCATGTTTACATTTCGTATCTCAGAAACTATTATGTTAACTATACGGAATTGATTTTGGGATTTGATGGTCGCAAATCAAGTTTACTGGCGACGCGATAGCGCAGCCGGTACACGTGTATTTGCGACCATCAAATCACCAACTAATGCCGTCGGAGATTATAATACAATATAATTATCTCCATTCTAATGAAACTGACAAAACACAACCTCAAATCATATATCTAAAATAAATCTGCCATACGTCGTCTGTACGTTTGCATACATTTTCTTAGAATGAATTGTGAATTGATGCCCTGAAAATTTGTGATGTTATCCAATCAAAATGAATGTTACAAACGATATTGCATTAGGATGTCGTATATTTGGTTATATCCTCATCCTGTATTTCTCTGCATGTTAGATATTGTATCATTGGCATACATACTACATCTCTTCATTTTTATATCAAAAGGATATCTCCAGTATACGTCATACGAGGGAGACATCGAATATTACAAAAGCCTTAAGAGGAATTTGCACCTGTCCTAAGTCAGGAATCTGATGTACAGTAGTTGTCGTTTGTTTATGTAACTTATACTTATTCTCGTTTCTCTTTTATTAAATAGATTAGACCGTTGGTCTTCACGTTAGAATGGTTTTAATCTTGTAATTTTGGGGCCGTTTATAACTTATTGTTCGGTGTGAGCCAAGGCTCCGTGTTGAAGGCCGTACCTTGACCTATAATTGTTTACTTTTATAAATTGTTATTTGGATGGAGAGTTGTCTCATTGGCACTCATACCACATCCTCCTATACCTATAATAAGAAAAAAATAAAATCACAAAAATACTGAGCTTAGAGGAAAATCTAATCGGAAAGTCCATAATCACATGGCAAAATCAAATAACAAAACACTTCAAAAACGAATGGACAAGAACTGTCATATTCTTGACTTGGTACAGACATTTTCAAATGTAGAAAATGGTGGATTAAACATGGTTTTATAGCGCTAACCCTCTCACTTTGATGACAGTCTCGTCAAATTCCGTTATATTTACAATGATGCAAGAACTAAACAGACATAATAAATAAAATAGTCAACATATGGGTTCAGCAGTCATTATCGTGTTTTTCCTTCTTCAACAATCAATAAGATTATCCATTCTACAAATACATAGATTGTTATGTGATTATTACTAATGCAACAAATGACACATAATCTTGTAATGTCATAGCCATAGATAAAAGAAAATTGAAAATAGATAAATTTGAGGAAATAATCAGAACGGTGTCATGTAGATGATGTTTCCCCGTATATTATCCCATAGCACAATTGCTGTAAAGAAAGATAACACATCGTATTGTGAACAGTCTTTCACAAGTTTGAGATGTCGATCAAAAACACTTCTTAACAGAAATTAGCAAAACAACCAATAATACAACAAAAGATGAATATTTTATCAAGAGACACGCATACTTCAAATATATACAAGATAAGTAACGTTAACCATTGACAGAGTATAGTTTTACCCTTATAGAACTATGTTTGCATTCATATTTTATACTTCCATATTTCAGGAAAGGCTTATAATAGATATAAGATCTGGATTGTTTATCGTAGGAAAATAATGCGTCTCCTTTTTAACTCAAGGATTTGTAATACGAGTTACCTTGATGAAACCGATGATATTTTGTTTTTCAGTTTATGTTTAATAAATAGCATAATAAAATAAAAATAAGACATTATACAATTATGGCCCGTTGAATAGGTGAATATCCAAAATTGTCAACACAAGAAGGTTATTTCAATGAGGGCGCAGTCTGAAGTGAAATAACCTTTAAGGGTTGAAAATTTTAGATATTCATCGATTCTAAGGGGCCACAATTGTTTTATTACACCGAACTAACAGTGGAAAAGCCTTTCGAACACTTTCTATATTTTTTAAACTTTACATAACAAAGTCAAAGTCAAAGACAAGCTGACGTTTGAAAATACATTTGTGTTCTAGAATTTCTAGAAAGTACAACAAGATAGAATTGTTTTGTAAAATATTGATGGCTCTGGAAAGGACCGTTACTCTTTAAAAGCTATCATAGGCTGCTGGTACTCTATTCATGTCCAATGCCTTATTTCCTCGTCTTTCAGTGGGCTTTCAGTGTAATGTGAACGCTGCCATTTTGTTTATTTACGTCTGTGACGTCATTTTCATGGGATATAACTCAAGTACATATTAACAATCTCAAAAGGTTATTCGCTCTGGAATAATAGGGTTATTCACCGCTGGTGGACATTTTTAGTGTTATTCGTCCTTCCTTGCAATTGAATGAAAAACAACTGAATTATTCCTAGTCACGTGATAACGTTTCACCCAATAGAATTGTTTAAAACATATGTAAGGTATAATAAATATAATTGTCTTTCTGCAGGGTGTTATCCTTGATATATAACGGTATAAAAACAAACTGATCGAAGATGCAAGATTTTCCAATAAATATGTTGGACGCGCATTTCATCATTCGTGTTTGAAGCTAGTTAATGCGAAGGCCAAATTGAATGCAATGTTTAAGAGCAATGACGAAAAGCTGTGACATACTCTTTGTTATGGCAATTAAAGGGTTGATACAAAACATTTGTGCTTTGAATAACTCAACAATTTATCATCAGTGAAAGTTCAGAAAATGAAATATCAACTAGAATTGCCATTGTGAGCAATAGCGGATGTCACTCTGGTCTGCAAATCGTCACTAAACGGCAGCCATTTAAAAATTTTAACATTGAATGCAAATATGTACATCAAAATAAATCATTTTGTTTGTTTTTTTGTTTTTTTTATTAATTTTCTGAAAGTTTAAAGCATTTTGAATTTTATTCTATGTGCACTGTTTCTATTGCTTGTCAAGTAACATTTCCTCAAAGTTAAATTTTCGATTTTTCATATTCTCTCTGTTTCTTTGGCAACAACGGCCATCTTGAAAATGCCAACCCCCGATTGCACATCGACATATGGTAGTTAAAATGGTTGCATAGTTTCATACAATTTTGGGAAATAGCGTTATCAACGTTATCAGCATAACATAAAACATTCTCACTACTGTACTGAGAATGAAGCGACGAGTAATGGTACTAAATTCAATTGCAGGCTATGCTTTTTTACTGTTTGAAAACCATTAAGATCAGCTCTTGTTTTAAAAACCGATACGCCATACTTCAAACTAAATTTGACTTATAATATTAAAAAAAAAAGAAAAAAAAAAAGATCTTTTCCTATAACGTTTGACCTAATTATGTTAACAAAATAAAATAAAAATTAAATAGAGAAAAAAAATATTTAAAAATTAACACTATAAAAGGTTTATTCATCACTTGAAAAAAAGCTTTAACTATTATTTTTTCCAGATATTTAACAGGAAATTGAGATATTGCATTTTGTTGAGAATACATGTATGTAATCCCACTATCCACACGCTGCAATGTAAACAATACTCTAAAATTGCGCAAGTTACTCGTATTAGTTTGAGTGTATTAAACGTGTTATAAATAACTGTTTGCTTTATGCAAGACGATTGGTTTTCTTCAGATTGATTTTTTTTCATTAAACTGTACAAGATGTGCATAAATGTTTACTGAAATTAGATGTCTTTTTTGTCGTTGTTTAGTTGTGCATGTTGTGATTTGATAGAACATTGTACTTATTTTAACCATTAAATTACCGTGTTATTTACATATGAATTTTTTAATGACTCATACATTTGACTTGCATTTGTTTTATGTTTGTAAACCTGTATCAAACTTTATAGTTAATTACTTTTAAATTTAATTTCCCTGCTGAAAGATAAAACAATAAAAATGTTACAGTACTAACCATAAATTGAATATGAGAATATAACCTTTTTATTCGATCTTTAATCTGCACAAAAATCAGCTTTAGTCGATTCGAAACAGGTTAATATATTTTTTATATAATTTACAAATATTATGATAACTTGTGGTATAACGATATGATTACAGTACGCATTACACGAGTATCTGAAATATCAAAAGTAACAGACGCACATGACACCCAGTGTCAAAAGTCAAACCTATGAAAATAATACAACATTAAAAAGACAAAAATAAAATTAACAAAAAACAACAATACTATACTATATAGTCTAAATTGTCCACTGTTAACGTTGTGTGACGGAATTTCAATAAAAGTTATACATGTTAAATACTATTGAATATTTGTATATTACTAATGTTAAAACATGTGTTTTAACCCTTTCAAACTGAAAATAAAAAAAATCAACAAACTTGAACAACACATTTCAAAAGAAAACTTTCGTGTGCTATATCACAGATATCTGCTTATATCTCAATTTGGTCTAATCAAATACTCACATTCCTATCAGACACAAACCTGACTTAAAATGTTTGCAATCAGAAATATACATCTGTCGTGTCAGGGATCTGACAGTTGTTATTCATTCGTTTGATGCGCTTAAGCTTTTGATTTTGCCATTTTATTACCGAATTTCCGTTCTGAATTTACTGGGAAAATGTTTTTATTATTTTTTTTCTTTTACCCTTTTTACCATTCTTTTATCAAAACATGGTATAATAGTCAAACAATAGATTTTGAATCTGTTTAGTCATGCCATATTTGATATATATTCTTCAGATTATTTTCATTCACAATCATGTTGGTTTGTTTTTAAAGATAAAATCAGAAACACAAACATGAAACAGTTACATGTATTAATTTGCTAATTGCTTTTCTTATGCCACCTGTATTTGATATGTACATTCTAAATCATTTAACATGTTTAATACATTTTGCTATCATAATTCATTGTTAAATCAATACCTACACGTATACGTTAGGTGCATCATACTTACAAGTGTTTTCCGCAGTTCCTCCACATAGTCGTTTCCTTCTAAGAGTTTAACTTTTAATCCGGGCAATGTTTCCGCCATTGGTATTCTTGGTCTGTTGTTACCCATAATTATTATGTTTGAATTTATCCTGTTTTGTGAAAAGAAAAACAATTTGTTAAACAACATATATACATGAATAAAAAGGTTTTTCAGATGACATACAGTTTCAAGTAAGTACGAAAGAGCCGTAAGTTAAATGCAAACGAGAAGATGTGGCATGATTGCTTATGGAGCAGCCAAAAACACAGAAATATAAGAAGAAAAAAACCCCAACCAAATGCTACCTTATGTTCTTCAACAGTCGAACATTAACAAAATGCAAAACGTATCAAAATATATAAATAGAAATCCTGATTTATTCGGGAATACGTTTATACGGAGGTTCAATGGGTGTAATTTAATCGTTTCTAAAACAATAGTACACATGACACAACATAGAAAAATAAAAAAAATAAGCAACACGAACCCAACAAAAAACTAGGGGTGATCTCGGGTGCTCCCAGGGTTGGCAAAGTATTACCCGCCCGGGAATTTCCGGGTGGGAAAACCCGGGTTTTCCCAGGCTGGGCAATACTCCCAGAAAAGGGGAATACTGGGCATTACTGGGCAATATGATTTTTTTAGCTTATTTTAACACAAAATAGTAAAGTCTTGGTGTAGTTTCATAGTATTACAGCTAAATATATACTTTTTATACAGATAACCATTGACAGTCATTTCTAAAATAATGAAAAATTCAATTGCATTCCCTTCTATCATTGTCTATGTAGACAGAATACAAGATTTGCACATTTAAGGAAACCTTGTGTATTACCAAGCATTGTTTCAATAATTCATACTTTGAAAAAAAATATTTATTGCAATGTTTAAGTGAATTGTTAATTTCAAATGTTATACATTCATATTGCTAAATAAACACCCTAAGGGGTCATGACATTAACACTTATAGAATTGAAAGGGATGATTATTGTTACATAAACAAATCTGCATTCTAATCTGAATATTACTTACTAATTAGTGACAGTACATATACATTTTTTAAATGTAATTTTTCTTACATGTAATTGTTAGATCTTAAATAAGAGTTATATTTATTTAAAAAAGAGTTTTTGCCTTATATTTACAGTTTTATCAATCCAGACAAACAAAAAAGGTTATATATGTATCTTAAATGTATAACATTTTTGTTTGATCACTGAATCCTCTATAAAATTCAGATCAGTATTTTATATTACCCAGTATTGCCCAGGATTACCCACTAAAACCCAGTAAAACCCGGGTTTTCCCAGTATTTCCCACTGGGCTGGGCAATACTCATAAAACCCGGGTTTTTGCCAACCCTGGGTGCTCCGGGAGGGTAAGCAGATCTTGTTCCACATGTGGCACCCGTCGTAAAAGTTGTTCCCATGAAGTGTAAATATAGAGTTTAAAGAATGAGACAACTCAAATAGTTAAACCATTTTAAAATAACTTACAACTAGTGCAATGTAAATGCTTTCCTTACTAAGAAGATGAATACTTAGTGTTATATATTTTTCAAGCGATGGTAAATCCAGTAAAAACTGTTCCTCTTGACGTGTAGGAAAGAGGAAAGGAATTTCCAATATTTAACTCGTGTAACGTCATCGGTTGCTGTAATAACAGGATTAATATAGAACAAATGAATAATAAATATATATAGAATGAACGAACAATAATAAATCCAGTTCATACTAAATATTTAATTTGAATAGGATATTTGAAATGTCCACTCGAGTATGGTACTTGACCATTTGCGGAAGTTGTGGGTCAATACAATGTCTTGCTAAGTATATGAGGATGAATAGTTACAAAATGTAGGAAGTCACAAATTAAATCTGGTACGGAATATCGAACCAATTTAGGAAATAATATTCAGAGGATAGTTTTGTACAATCTTGAAGACAAATTACACTCGTGTCCAATGGAATATAAGTTATCACTGGAAGTACCTTGAAGTGTGTAGTGTGGTAAACTTTTATTTAAGAAATTAGATTTTGATTACGTATTGAAGCATAAAAAATACATTCAGGAGGAGAAATTTAGTTCCCAGAATGAGTAGTTGAAACCTTTTCCAACATCTTGTGATCAACTGGATGCCATGACCTCAATGTTTGAAAATGATGATGTGTGCATTTTATTCCTGTTGGATTTTACCATGGAAACATGAAACTCTTCGTGTATGTGATTGTTATAATCCTTTTTTCTTTCAAATAAACACTACTGTGTAATTTTTAACAAAAAATTGTTTAACAAACAAAAAATCATAGACAATATTGTTATGAGCACGAAACTTGTTTGAGGTATAACATGTATACATGTCAAAATTAATATTAATAGTAATGCTGTAGACCAAACAACTGTTCTAGTAATGTAATAAAGGTTCCTTCAAACAATTAGTTGTTTGCAAACTTTCATTGATATAATACATTCTAATATGCATAGTTAGACGTAAAAAAATTATGACATCAACATATATTTCATTCAAGATATTAGTTTCAGAACGTAAGAGATAAATACAATCATTTCTTTCTCGACTCCAATGTAATTGCTGCTTCGTTTTAATGAAAAGCACATGCATATGGATTCATTTATATGAATTTGGTATAAATGTTCGTAAATAGATAAAAAAAAAAAAAGAAAAAAAAAAGAGACACTTCGTTGGATAAGTTAAGTTACGGATCGCTATTTTAAAAATATTTTTTTTTAGAAACGTTTACTAGTAAATCTCTGTTTAAATAATAATAATACTAAAGACAGAAAGTTATTCAAAATGTTGTCAATTGTCACAATTCTGGCTGTGTAGTTAGATGTTATGGTGCTCATTTAAAACTTCGATAGCAAGAGTGAAATTGGGCAATTAATATTTGTTTGTTTTATAATTTATTATTTCCTAACGGTATTTTATAAGGTTTTAAAATCTTTGGATATACAACTGATTGAAGATGGAAACAACGGAAAGTTTTTTTTCTATAAACACAACATAACAGTAACTTGAAAATTATCCAAAGTAAGAAACATGCTTACGATGTTTGCGAACTATACGTTATGATTTGCTCATATCGCTGCTTAAAAGAACACGTGTTTAACATCTGCATATTCAGTTTTATTCGAACTTTTCATACAGTATCATACTTGAATGGATAACAATGGTTCATGTGCAAGTAAATTATATTTAATAACATGTTGTTTCTGTCTAGAACAATGTAGCAATTTTTCAATGGCAATTATCATTTTTATTAAGGAAGATGTGTCATACCTGTGCTACGAACATTATTCAAATTTTTTTAATCCATCTTTAAAGTCAAATGTGTTAAATTTAATGTTTTGAGAATCAATATTACATACGAGCAAAGTCCCGTCTTAATCATTTGGATTGTCAATCAACAGAAAACCAAATTATGATACGGTAACTAATTGACTGTATTTGTTTCCAATCAACAATTCCAGTCAATTTAAAAAAAAAATGAAATTCTTATTAATATTATTAATATTCGTTTTTTTTTTACAACCATAATTCTTTTCTATTTTATTATTTTAAAATAACTCTTTGTGTTATCTTTCTCGACAATCATAACTACTTTGGATTCATTACTATTCGTTGGATACCATTTTCGTGGATTTCGTTTGTACAGGTAAACCACGCATTTAATTGCCCAACGAATTGTACATTTTTCTAGTATATGCTTTGTGTGCATAGGCATAATCACGAAATCAAATATCCACGAAAAAGAAATTTTTCGTTAACCCACAAAAAATAGTATCCTCGAAAATAAATGAATCCACACTAAACTAAAATTATATTCAAAAAGATTTTATTGTCTCTTCCGGAATAAAATTCATTGACTTTGGATATTGTTATACATAGTTAAATATCTGATAATATATAGTTTTCGGAAACGTCAATAGCTAAGCAGATTTAGTTTCCTAATTACAAGAAAGAGAGATTAAGTTTATTTTGCACGTTCGCAATTATCTTATTAGTTTAAAGAATTTTCCCGCTCATATATGCTGCACATCATGTGTATGAAAAAAACCCTGACAATTAATCACGTGGATTGAAAAATATTGGAGAAAAGGATGTTAAGATCGATTTCTCTTCATTTTAATTGTTAAGATTGTTTTGATAACTTATATATGCTATATACTTGAGTCTACATGTAGTTATTTTCCTAAACTTAACAAGAACACGTATTTTCTAATTCTTACACGATTTATCCCTTTCCTGACATGTTGATTATTTTTGTAAAATCAACGTGTGGATCGTTTGATATCAGTTTTTCATTGGTCAAAATTAGATTATGACGTCGAATTTTCTTGCTTTCCTCTGAATGAATTTCCTATTGTGACCACACGAAAAAATGCGACCATGTCTGATAACATCACATAGAAAGAAGACATCTTTTTGCAGATCATTTAAAAAGAAGTATTGAATTTGTCTGCATATTGTTAAAAAATCATTAGAGAAACAGATTCCACCACCAAATCTCGTGTAATACGATATGTATTCACTCTCGACAGTTATATTTTGAATATTTAAAACGCTCTCCGAGCCTCGCGTTTTAAATATCTCGAGTGGATAGATATCGTATCACACTCGATGCAGTGGTAGATGTAGAATATTTATTAACACACAACTGTATGAGATAAAATTATACAAAAGAGGGGCAGAAGATACCAGATGGATATTTAAAACTCATAGATCCAAAAATAAACTGAAAAACAATAACACACATTCTACATATTCTAGACTGATTCACAAATTTAAGAAATCATGAGTTTCCAAGCAACATACAGTATAAGTTTATTTTTAGAATCGTTGTTTTCAAATAATGCTTTCTCGCGGTACAAACATCATCAAAGCAGAGGAAAACTTTTATAAAATTGATATAAAAATTTAACGACCGAGTAACTTGTATTTGTCATATTTTTTTGCTTCATGAAATTAAAGTAAAATGTAAAAGGAGAGTTATTACTTATTCTACTAAATTTTATAGTTTTATTAATAACTTGTATATCCACGTATGATAATAAACTCACCATAGATAGATACCAGAATTAAAATTTTATATTTACGCCAGACACGCGTTGTGTCTACAAAAGATTCATCAGTGACGCTCGAATCAAAAAATGTTTAAAAGACCAAATTAAGTACGAATTTGAAGAGCATTGAGGACAAAAAGTTCCTAAAAGTTTTGTCAAAAACAGCTAAGGTAATCTATTCTTGAAGTAGAAAAGCTTTAGTTTTTTTAAAAAGTTTGGTTAACAGTTAATTTATAATTATGAACATATCAATGACAACTCAAGTCAATACAGGAGTGCTGACTACTGGGCTGGTGATACCCTCGGGGAAATAAATCTCCATCAGCAGTGGCAACGACCCAGTGGTTCCAAATAAACTCATCATAGATAAATATTGACCGTTAAGCGTTGTTATACATAAACGCAGGCGGAAAGAATATCCGTTTTTAATGTGATAGGTATAATGTGATGTAATGTCTTGCAAATTTTGCAGAAAATGATAATTGTTTAGGGTATATAAAGGTTTTGAACGGTTATCATTTAAAATAAAAACCCTTTATGGTATGAATTGCATAACGACAGACCTCTCTACGATCGGCCATTGATTTGAACTATTTTGACACCCTTTGGTGTGTAATACACCAAGAACAAACAAAATTTTTTTTTATCTACAGCATACACAGTTGAAAACTCAGTTAACATATTTATTGAAAGTTCCGTTAAAACTAATGTACAGGGGATATTTGCATTGTATATTTTATCTGCATGGGAATGAGATACAAACTTTTAAAAGATTCCTGGCACACAACCTATTACACCAGACCCGCTTTTTGTTATCATGGATCCAACCTAAAACCCGAGATGAGCTCAGGTGCTCCTGAAAAGTAAGTAACCTTTGGTTTTTGAGGGCCATTCTATGTCTGTTTTTCTCAACTTATGATTGTTCTCTTAATTTTTCATCCAGGAAGCTTTATCTTGTCATTGTCAATTTTAACATAGTGCACACAAAATATTATTTCTATGAGATGTACTTTTTTTTTAAATTTAAACAAACCGGAAATCTGTCTATCTACGTTAGAAATATTTATCTTCTTTGTATCTCAAAACATGTAACTAATATGACAGACATATAAACATATAAACACAGGTTAAAGGTTGTTCAAAGAGTAGTAAATACTTCCATGTTTAGTCGTTTGCTTTTAATAATTCATTGCTATAAACAAAGTTAAGCTTATTTGATAGATCTTTATTTCATAATGTTGCAAAACACTTGTCCTACTTCCATGACAAATATGTCGGTCTCCTCGCAGATAAAACCCCTAACAACATCGTTTTTGTGTGTAAATCTCATTACATAAACTGCTTGATAATTTGATTAGATATTGACCATTCACTTGGAAACTCAACATCTACCCCAACCACACTAACCAAAGAGGAAAACCTGGATAGTCATAGGTCTGTTATATGTTAATTTGGAATTTCAACTCATTATATAAAGATGCATAACTGGTTGTTACATCACTGTATTGGACACATAAACTACATAAGTGTCATTACAAGCAATTGTATATTGCTGGGTCTTCCAAGTGCTCCACGAAACCTCTTTCTAAATTATCAACATTAATTTTATCAGCAATCAAAGCCGGGCCTCAAAGTTATTGTTAAACTACCTAGTCCAGAGGTGGCGTGAATCAGATGTGGATAATAAAAAATTAAATATATGCAATCTTTCTTACAGTTTACACAAGTATTCCCTATTCCAAACTAAATGACAAACTGAAGAGTTGGTATTGCGTTGTTTCATATAAAAAAAAAGAATGGTAAACGTATATACAAGTATCTTGTCTTAGGGAGGATAAATTCTTAATTGTAAAACATCACTGTGATTCTAAAAAAAACATTCTCTGAAACTGACTTTATCATGATTATCAAGATGCTTGATTTATTGCTTGACAACATAATTTTTACGTCTGGAAGACGTGTTTTCAACAAACTATCGGCATACCCCTGTGCACCAACAGTTTCCATCTTCTTGTCGACTTGTTCTTTTATTCTTATGAGGCTGATTTCACACACGAAGTTCTTAGGAATAAAGATAAGAAGTTATCAATATCCTTTAATTATTCTTTCCGCTATACAGATAATGTTCGCTCACTAAATAATTTATGATTTTGTGACTATGTTAAACGCATTTATCCCATCGAAATAGAGATACATAATACAACTGATACAGTTGAGTCTGCTTAAGGGGGTACATAACACCTAAGAAACGATAACTCTTACTCGTGGTCTGATTCATTGCTACGTTTTAAAATCATGTGCAATATGCAAGCTTTTAAAAGATCATGATTAGAATGTTTACATTATTACTAAGAGCAGGTGTACACCCATTGTTATTCCTTTAATCTTTTAATCCATTTCAAGTTACTCATTTTCTATGAATGAATCTTCAAAGAGAATAGGGAAATTTCAGAGTGAAATAAATTTACCAAAAGAAAACCAGGACGTTAGAAAAGGAGGGAAACAGAAAGGTCAAAGGACCATAACTGTTTTCGTTTTTTACCTGCCAATGCCTAGGTCTTACATACAATGAAATAAAGTACAAAAAGTCAACAGTCTAAGGATGCTACAATTTGATTTTATGGGTGGGTTGGGGAGGGAAAGAATTAAAAATGTTGTCCTGCATTTTTTTTTAATCATACGGGGAGGGGGGTTTGAACCGGGATTTTTTTTAAGCTCAGGATTTCGGGATCCGGAAATTCTTTTTTTCGAATTTCGGGATGTCGGGATTTAAATTAATTTTAAACTCGGGATTTCGTGTTTTAATCCCTGGATTTCAGGATTAGGACCCCTCTTACAATGTACCCTCCCTTATCTGACATTAAGTACCTGTAATTTTCATTAGTTTATCCTGAAATTTGTTCACATAAATAGTAATCTGCTTGTTATGCCAAATTACTGTTCCTGCCTATGTTTGCTCAAAAACCTGTCTTCATAATTCATCCAAGCCTCCCTCCTCAAATGGTAACTCCATCTAACAATAAAATTTTAACCAAATAAATGAATTAACCATGGAAAACTACACAATGCATCTATTCGTAGATCTTCGTACCAAATTGATTAAAATCAAAACTGAATGGACTCCACAATACTTTTTTTTAAAACATAGTTTATAATGAAATACACTTTTGACTTAGTACTACACGTAGTAATGTTAATAGATTATGAATAATTTATAATTTTAAAATTTCTGGCATATTTTGTTAACGTGCAATTAGAAGATACCAAGGGGGATAATCAACCAACACTGCATTATTTATTAGTCACGGAACCAAGACAAAAAGAAGAAAAAAAAACCATTCGATTCAGTCCACAAAACACTACACATATTTATGCACTCTCACATTCATCTGAATAAAAAATAAACTACATCTTTCTAGTATCTTTATTCAACCTTTATTCTGACAGGTGTAGAAAATAAACGGGTATCCTCTATTCCGTCTGCAATTTTAGGGAAGTAAAGTCTATATTTAGAATCATGGTTGAAACTGAAACTACTCATGTATGATATAAATAGAGCATGCTATTTTTGCTTTATTAAATTTAAATTTCGAAAGGATAGCAAAATTTTTTATTTTTCTTTTGTTGTGCTTTTGTCATGTTTGTGTTTCTTTCCGAATTTTTTAATCAAATACAATTTTGAAATAAATATAAAAAAGAAAGTGTGGTGTTATTGCAAGTGACAAGTGAAAATGTTTCTTCTCAAGTCTCACTTCAAGATTATCACCGAATTAGTTATCATACTCTATATTAATAAGGGACCCCAAAATAATGTGAAACTTGTAACTGCCGTGCTTTTAACTAAAAAACAGTTGTATCTAATTTTCATAACCTCTGCAGAAATACTAAAAAAGTTCTACGTTTAACGAACTTGATTTCACAGTATAAGGATTTTACAAAGTCTATTTCATCTCTCATGAGCCGTGGTTCTTTCCACAATAGTTTTGTTCTTAAATTTTGAATTGTACATTTTTGAATCTGTAGACCAATAAAATGAAAATCTTAATCATGTACAGCAAATGCCAACTTTAAAGCTTCTTTCTATGAATCATATGTATTTTTGGCGTGTCATGCTTTTAATTTCAACAGCTCGTATCTCACATCCTTTTGGGGTTTTTTTTTGGGGGGGGGGGTATTGTTTTACCCCTGTCCGTCTGTCCTTCCGTCCGTCCCATTATTGGTTTATAGTTATTTGGCATAACTCCTCCTTTTGTTTGATTCCTAGGAAGTGTCCACTTTGCTGTCTGTTGAGTAGTTAGTACGTACACTGCGCTTCAATAGAAACTATTTCTTTTCCAAACTATTGTACGGTCTACATGTCCATTATGTATTCCGTGTGCTAGAATGGGTTGACATGTCATAAAATGTGTCTATATTGTTGTACGGTTGATTGAAGCTTGTGGAATATGATTTTTTAAAAATAAATATGAATTCATAACTACATAAAAGTCATGGCCCGTACAAGTGTTTCTTACCAATTATCGCCCTCAAGGTCAAAGTTCAAGGTCACATGAAGGTCAAAATTTCAAGAAAGCCCACCACCTTATGATGATACATCCACATACCAAAGATGTAAGGCCTAGGTCAAAAGGCGAAGAAGTTATGGCCTACATGGTTGTGTTTTTTCACGAAAAAAAAAACAACATAAAGATGACCTTGATTTCACATTTGAAGGTCACAAAAAAGTCATGCAAGACACTTAACCCCGTGATAATACATCTACATGCCAAATATCTAAGGCCTAGTTCAAACGACGAAAAAAAATATGGCCATTATGTACTTTTTGAATAGATTTTGCTCTTATTTAATGAACCAATTTTAGGGTATTTTAAAAACCAAAAAATCTAACGGTTAAATTTTAAAAAGATTTTGCTGAAAATGCTTAGTTTTTTAAAAAAATTAAACGACACATTTTAAAAAAAAAAAATTCTTCTTCAAACACCAGAAGCACAGCACTCATTTTTCGGGGCTGATTCTGATATACCCTATTAAAGTTCAAGCAAAATTTGAAATCCGGCATAAAAAACTTACAAGAAAAGGGTATCAGTGACCTAATATTCACCTCAGCTATCATTATTTGCTATGCTAATGTCAATTTAGGACTAGATTTTTTTTTTACATATTTAACCCTACACCCATATTTCAGAAACTTCCAATTTTTGCCATATTTGAGTTGCCAAATCTTTTAAACCTATGGTTCAAATCTTTTAAAATTTTTACAAGATGTTAAGGTTGGCCTAGTTTATCAATGAAAAAAATTTAAGAAAAATTAAACGACAGGATTTTTTGGGGGTATAGTGTTGGGTACCCCCTTAATATCTTAACTTTCACCTAGAAATTGATAACAATGGTCGGTTTAAACAAAACTTTAATACAAAAGAGATGATGTAAATTTTCCATTTCAATGTAGCAACATTCTAGCAGCGCCTGCATACGGAGTCTATATCTCCCAATTGAAACGATCTACCCGTGCTTGTATTCATATCATGATTTCTGTGATAGAGGACCACGATCTGCTTACCGTTCTGGGGCACCTAATATAAGCTCTAGTTTGTGATAGCGTTCATGATGTGTAGTCTTTAGTTTAATATGTTGTATTTTGTGTACAACTATTTGTCTGTTTGTCTTTCCTTTTTAAGCCATGAAGTTGTCAGTTTATTTTCGATCTATGAGTTTGAATGTCCCTCTGGTATCTTTTACCTATCCATTAGTGAACATGTTGAGCGTATTCAAAACTTCATAAATTAAAAAAAAAACAAGTAATTTGGCAATGTTACACTTGAAAAACTATCGAAATATTAAAACAATATTAAATAGATAACTTAATTCTTCAAGATGTTATGTGAATGATATAAACAAACATAGTGTAAGGTCAAGTAAATTTCACCAACGTTTTGTGTAAATCTTTCAGAAGTATTACATATCTCTTTTTTCAAAGTGGTTTCATTTTTTATCTAAAATGACAAACGCTATCAATTTCACCACACTTTTAACTTCAAAGCTATACTTCGTTTTCATATATAAGGCTTATTAGCAGTGGATCAGAAGCTGTTTATATATTGACAGATATTGTTTATATATTTCTCACATGCAATTACAATGGTAATACCAATTCGATTCACAATCAAAGAGCTATAACTCAAATTTCAAAACAGTTACGTGAACTTGATTTTTAATCTTCTTTATCAAAATAACTAACATCAATCAATGTAGTTGTTGATGAACCACTTATTAGTTTTTGCTTACGTACCAGTCCAAAATTACATAAAAGAAAATAGAGTGATAGCACATCAGAGACCAAATAACGTAAATGTTAGATTTACATCCACTGATTTGAGGCTCCGTACTTGCCACATGTACATAAAGAGCTTACACGGTAAACATGTTCGGAGATGTTTAGCCAGCTTTAAGACCAGGTTTACATAAGTAAATGCCTGTACCAAGTCAGGAATATGACAGTTGTCACCCATTCGTTTGATGTGTTTGAGCTTTTGATTTTGCCAGTTGATTAGGTACTTTCCTTTTTGATTTTTTCAGAGTTCAGTATTTTTTTTTTATTTTGTATCCCAATACTCATCTCGAATGGGTGGTGTAACATGCAGCAAAGTAAAAAAAAAAACTATTCAATTAATGTCATAAGGGGTTGCTATATTTAGATTTTTCATTGAAGACACAACTTACCAATCCCCTTTTCTCCGAATTTGACCTACAAAATTATACTTTTTCTGTCCTTACAAAAGCAATATGACGGATGCAAAATTTTGATCAGGACCTGCCTACCCTTTCAGTGAACATGAGACCCCCAGTTTGTTTGGGGGGTTATTTTGCTTAGTCTTAAGTTTTCTAAGTTTGATTTTTGTAATGTTTTTTTTTGTCTTTTATTAGCCAGACCGTTGTCAGTTTATTTTCGACTTATCAGTTTGAATTCACTTTGATATCTTCCGCCTCTCTATTAGAGAACTTGCAGTTATTAAAGCCATTTACTTTCAAAAAAAGAAATAAAAATGTATCAAAACCAAATATCATCAATATGTATCAATTTGACTTAGTGTCAAAATCAGTTTAGAAATACTTGACCAAATCAACAGAATACATATCGACAGCATAAAATTAGTGATATTGTTCAATTGATCACCTTCGAGAAAAAGTGTGTTCAAAAGATAGATAAACTAAGGTCCAAACAATCCATTTTCTCAAAGTAGTTAGTGTTATATTATGTGTTTATTTCGTGTACTTAATTTAAAATGAATTAATTACTTTACTTCATATGCCACTTATGTGGTGTGCTTTACTGTTGTGAAATGAGGATTTTATAATATTTATTTATGCGTTTCACTAAGCTCAGTTTTCTGGTGTTTGTTTGTACTGTATTCTTGTCAAGTTTTATTATAATTTTTGCAATATTTTTAACATTGCCATATAAGCAAGAGGTTTTTGCTAGCCATAAAACTAGGATCAACCTCCTATCATTTGTTCTTAAAAATGTCCCTTACAAAGTCAGGAATATAGCAGTTGTTATTAAACAGTCCGTTACTATGTATGTTGGCGTTTGATTTTGTTGCACTACAGTGTTTCTGTTGTTCTGCTGTTCTCCTTAAACAGTTCATGTGTTTCCAAAAGTTTAAGTGTGTAATCTGGAGTCACTTTCTCTCATTCGATTTAGGAATTTTGAAAAGCGGTGTACTAAGAACTGGTGTTTCTTTTCTTTTTACAACATTAGAAAACGTGATCAGCAGATTTTTTGGTAAGTAAAAAAACAAATAAAAGGATGCTTAACCAGGCAAAATTACCGATGACTTTTAAAAGGACGAGACACGCGTATTGCGTACCAAATTATAAACTAGCAATTATGATTTTTTTGTTTTGTTAAAACAGAATAAAAAAAAAAAATTGCACTTAAGGTTACTAAGGCAGCAGAAGGAATATGACACACAATCTTGGAATGGTATAGCCATGTAAGAAAATAAAGATCAATTGGAAAAAATAATAAGCACGATGTTGTTTTATACATGTGTTTTTGTATGATCACATATCAAAATTACTATAAATAAAGAGAACATATCTATTTGCAAACAGTCCTTCAAAAGTTCAAAAACATTTGTTTAATAGACAATGATAGACATTAGGAAAACAACCAATACTATAACAACGAATGAATATTTTATCAAGAGACGCATGTTTAAATTTGTACCAGACAAGTCGTGTTAAACATTGACAGATTCTTATTTCAGGAACGGCTATTATGTATTAAATTGTAATTTCATATCTTCATAATATGAGGCAGGCATTACCTGTGAAATGGGAACGATGTCTGTATGGTTTTTTTTTTAATCAAACATGTTCAAAAGAGAAACGGAAATACCGTAACGTTTCCGATTTTGGTTCTGTTGTTAGGGATTTAGTTGTAACGTTATGACGTCATATTCAATGTAAACAAAGAAACGCTGTCATTAGGTAACGTCTTTTTTATAACAAAAAATTTTTAAAAATGAATTTTTATTGAGTTCCTTTCTTAGACTGATAAATATACATTTTATTCAAAGTCTCATGCAAACAAGACCGCAAACGGAAGTAGATTTCTGAGCAGATCCAAAAATTCAAAAACGCGACATTCCGGATCCGACATTTTTTTAACGATTTTGAGTTTATTAGTACAATAAAAAATTTCCCGATTTTTTTATTTTTTTTTATTGAATTTTCTACTGTAATGAAGTCCCCATAATATATATTAGATCTAGATTTGTTATCGTGGATAAATATGGGTTTCCCTTTTAAGTCAGGGATGTATAATATGAGTTGCATTGATGAAACCGATGATATTTTGTTTTTCAGTTTATATTTTTTTCATTGCTTGATAAAATGCAAAAAAAAAGTCATAGAATGCCGATAAATATAAATATAATTATCTTTCTTTATGGTGTTCTCTTTGATATGTATAATAATTGGACGAAAAACAAACTAATCAAATATACAATATATTATTTAATTAATAATCGTATTGATATGACTCATCAAGGTGTTCTAATCAATCTGGCGAATATATATTGGTGATAATTACCCATTTTATTCAATTGTAAAAAACACTATACGATAGAAGTACAGATGTACCACAGTTTTATAACTTGTTGTACAAACAAAGTATTCAGAAGGAAGTTATTTCATTCCTTCATGCTCTAATAAATGTATAAAAGTATCCGAAATTGCCAATATTCTTTAGAAAAATAGCTTTTCTTCCAAAAATGAAATCTTTCAATTTTTAAATGGGAGAAAAATCCTTTGTTATATATGTTATTGATAATGACCTATTTTATATCAATATCTGTCTGAGTGTCTTCCAACAGAAAGAAATGATGATGAATGGCTTCTTGTATTGTCATTCCGATGCGGAGGATGTTTGGAAATAAGACAATTGTGTCCTGAGTAGGCGGTATGAACGTACATTCGAATTCCCTTAACATGGTTATGTCTTAAGAGCTAGACAATGTATTTAAAGATTCAATATGACTGCCTTCAAGTGAGCAGACTTCACAATCATAACTGATAAAGGTCACTTCAGGAACAGGCGCTTCGTGCAACGAAACTCGTCTAATGGTCTCCTGTTTTTTTTTAAACATTGTAAGTGTGGTTTACAAGTTATCACTGACGATTGTTTTACATGTTTTATTGCAAATTCGTTAAATGAAAAAGTAAAATAAAAAACAAAATACTGAACTTCGAGGAAAATTCTGAAAAGAAAAGTCCCTAATGAAATGGCAAACCTCGACATCTATAAAATTTGGATAATACATCATTAGAATTAATTGGGCCTATGTTTCTTCATTCTTTTATTGTCCATTATACTTTCTTCTCACCCTGTCCCAAGGGACCCTCATACTAAACATGTGTTATACGTTGGTGTTCGTCTTTGGAGGTGTAGACTGTATTTTGCTTTAGTCTGTTTAAATCATCATAATGGAAATGGGGAATGTGTCAAAGCGACAACAACCCGACCATAGAGCAGACAACAGCCGAAGGCCATCAATGGGTCTTCAATGTAGCAAGAAACTCCTGCATCCGAAGGCGTCCTACAGATGGCCCATAAACAAATATGCATACTAGTTCAGTGATTATTGAAGTCATACTATTCCGAAGTATACACAAGAAACTAAAATTACAAATCATACCAGACTAACAAAGGCCAGAGGCTCCTGACTTGGAACAGGCGCAAAATTTCAGAGGAGTTAAACATTGTTTTGAGACTTCAACACTCCCCCTATACCTCTAGCTAATGTTTTGTTTTGGTTATTCCCGAAAAAAAGGGCAACCGTAGTGTATCGCTGAATGAAATTCATAAATCGATTGAGAAACAAACAAATCCAGGTTACAATCAACAACTGAGGGAAACACATCAAATATAAGAGGAGAACAACAACACAACAGAAAAACACTACTAAAATGCAACTCTCACAGAAACGAACTATAATATAATAATGGCCTTTTTCCTGAATAAGTACAGGCTAACCTTTTATGACAATGCTAAATATAATCTTAAAATGACATTACATGACAGGACTACAAGACAAATAAATGGGAGAACATTCAGGACAGAGAAGCACAACAATACCCCCACTGTGTATTGTCAAAATATTGTGATAGTCTAGGTAATTATTTGATTTTATAGCGAAGTCCCCTTGGCAGTATTGTAATTTTTACTGTATAGTATTTGTGATGAGACACATTGCATTGAACCTGACGACTAATTTCAAGTGTTCAGAAATGACACAGACATTCTAAGATGCAAGTGAAACCAGTTGTACTAAGTCGTGTAGTTATTATAAGAAATGAGAACAAGAATAGTTCCACCGTTTTTTCTTATTTTGATACTCCTATTAGTACCTTGTATAAATTGGATAGGAGTCATGATTTCTTCTGCGAACACGTTATTTCAATAAGAAGCAGCTAATAACACGAATAGGACGTTTCTCAAACAATATATGATTCTTAAGTTCATTCATTGATTTGACTGGATTAATGACTCCTATGTTCAATGTTTATGTTATGAAATTATCGGATAAAATAAATCTTTTTAATCGCGTGCGATGCTCCTAATTATCTTTAAAGATCCTCGGTTGAATCTGTTACTTTCCAAATAAAGATGATGATAGGTGATAAAGCCTCATTACAAATACTAAGGTAAACCATTTTCTTGTTTAAGGTGGTACCGAACACTACAGGGAGACAACTCTTTAAAATCAGCTAAATGTTTTAATTACGTTATGTTTTTAAGGGAATCTTAAGCCTCTCAATGATCAAAATTAGTGTTTGTCAACTGCTATATAACCAGTGTACTTTTTCTGATCAGTTGGTTATTTTTTTTATATTTTTGTCAAAACAGGGACGAAAGATACCAAAGGGACAGTCAAACTCATCAATCTAAAACAAACTGACACACCATGGCTAAAAATGAAAAAGACAAACAAACAACAGCACACACTCCACAACATAGAAAACTAAAGAATAAACAACACGAAAAAAGGGTCAAAGTAAATACGTTGTCAAAATTTTATGAAAATTAAACTATTAATATTAGTGAAAGTGTTGGGTACAGTTTAATCAATTAGTCTAAATTAAGTTCTACATAAACATTTAGATATGTCTTTTCTATGAACTGTTAAAGATTGAATAATAAACGGAATTTTGATAAAGCATAGTCCTTCCGAAAACGTATCAAGGTAGCGTCATGTAATACAAAGGATCATGCTCTTTCATATGATACATTTATTTATTTTGAGAAAATTAAACTGTTCCGTTGCTTCGAAAGAATGTTGCCGAGAAGTTTTTGAAGTTTCATTTGCAAAGTTTCGATGTATTTTGTGTTACATAAAGGCAACAGTAGTATACCGCTGTTCAAAACTCATCAATCTATGGACAAAAAACAAAATCAGGGTAACAAACTGAAACTGAGGGATACGCCTTAAATATTAGAGGAGAACAACGACACAACATTAAAATGTAACACACACAGCAACGGACTAAGCATTAGACAAAATCCGATGAGAATAACCAATATAACATCATAACCAAATACATGAATTTGGAATGGAAAAGTACCGTGACACGTCTTATAGTAATGTGAATTCACACTCAAATATAGGAGAAAACAAACGACACAACGTCAAAATGTTAAACACACAGAAACGAACTATGATATAAAAATGGCCATTTTCCTGACTTGATACAGGACATTTTTAAAGAAAAAAATTGTGGGTTGAACCTGGTTTTGTGGCATGCAAATCCTCACACTTTGATGGCATTGTTGGATATAACATTAAAGTGACAACATAATAATACAGGACTACAATACAGATAAATAGGAGAACGTATTAGGCAAAGAAACACATGTATAATATATAGCAAAAGGCACCAGGTTTAAAATTCAATACGTCAAAAACGCGCCTCGTCCACACAAGACTTACAAGTGACGCCCAGATATAAAAGTTCGAAAGTCAAAAAAAGGGGTACAAAGTTGTACAGCTCTGAGAATCAAAAGTTGAAAAAGGTTATGTCAAATACGGCTAGGGTTTTCTGCTTGTGATGAGAACATCCTTATTATATAGAACAATTTATGCTATTGCAAACAGTAAATTTTATCAAATGAATATAAAAGATTTACATGACAAAACTGACGTCTTAACTAATTACAGAAAACAAAACCCGAATAAATAAGTGTGAACCAATTACGTATTTTTTTATCTTTGTTCTCAATATTTGTTTTATAATTAAGGTAAAAGCTATTTTGTAATTTGTTCTATATCTTTTTTGTAGGTATTCTTGTGATACATATACAATACATGATATGTGAGACATTAGCATGTCTTGTATATTCTTAAGTTAATAGTTATCAAAGGTACCAGTATTATAATTTAGTACGCCAGACGCGCGTTTCGTCTACATAAGACTCATCAGTGACACTCATATCAAAACATTTATAAATCCAAACAAGTACAAAGTTGAAGAGCATTGAGGATCCAAAATTCCAAAAAGTTGTGCCAAATACGGCGAAGTTTAATATATTATATTTTTTATCTAAAAAAATTAGCAATATAATTTGTAGTATCTTGCATCTGATTAAACTTTCTGTAATATTTCAATCTTGATCAATGACTTATTGCTTGTATCCATAATGATTTTGTTTTATATATGAACTAATATGCTTCGTGTGCCAACATACATTAAATTCTACAAGTGATAAAGAGCAAAAGAAAGTTGTTTGTTTCTATTTTGTTTTGGGTATAGTATTATCATTTTATAGATTGATCTATATAAACAACTTTAAATGAACAATATTGTTTTTGAAAGCATGAGCTGTTGGTTCAAAATAAAATCATTATAGAGACCAAGACTAACTTTTGTATATACGCCAGACGCGCGTTTCGTCTAGAAAAGACTCATCAGTGACGCTCGAATCCAAAAAAAGTTAAAAAGGCCAAATAAAGTCCGAAGTTGAAGAGCATTGAAGACCAAAATTCCTAAAAAGTTTTGCCAAATACAGCTAAGGTTATATATGCCTGAGGTAGAAAAGCCTTAGTATTTCAAAAATTCTAAATTTGGTAAACAGTTGATTTATAAATATAGGAAGCACGTATATTTTTCTTTTTTCAGCTGACAAACTATCGTGATACAGAGATGGACAATAATTGTATACAAATAATTGAAACGTTCATTAAACTCAACTTTGTGTGACCAAGTCTATTTGTCATACCATAATTGAACTGAATTTGATCTGACCTGATTGTCACTTCAACATGCGATTTTCTATAGATATATTTTATATAATTTCCTGTCTTGTATTTTGAACAGTACGTAACAGTTATGGCAAGAATGTTTTGTTCATGTATTTGTATTTGAATGTTTAGATTCTGATATTTTGAACTTTTTCAAATAAAATATTGATGGTGTCAGAAAACTCGTCACTGAATGCTTCCAACCTGTATTATATCACACGTATTGTTTTTTTTTTGTATTAATTATAAATCAATTTTTATAATGAAATACAGATATGTAAAATTTAGAACAAAGATTGTTTGTTTTAAATATTTCTAACGACATATTTATTGCGTTTATGTTTCGGAATTGTTGTTTTTGTCTTTCTTATAGGTATATATGTTTCATACAGGTTGGTCTGTCTGCTTTTATGGATCTGGACGTTTTATATTTAGCTAGAACAGTCACCTTCAGAATCTGTTTGTTACTCACGTTTTGTTGTTTTTTATAAGTAGTTGATTATTAACACTAAGCTTGAATTTTACTGAATGAAAAATGGACGTTAATGCCTGAGTTCTAGATTAAGAAAGGGATGCTTAATTGTCTACAGTATCGGAATGCAATTAATTAGAATTGATTGGTTCTGAAATTCTCCACGTAATCAGCTTTTCTAATGTAATGTTTTTTTGCGTTTTCGAAAGACATACTCCTAAATACATTGCATATTAAATTGATGATTTGTCTGTTGATACTTATTGCATACTATTTTATCTTGAATGTAACACTAAGGCATTGTATTTGCATAAAATATAAAAACAAGAAAAAAAGTATTACCATTGTAAGTGTATACTGTCACACAATACAATTCTGTCCACGATGTGACAGTATGTTAATATTCCGTTAACACGAAGACGTTGTCTGTTTAATTCATGAGTGACACATCTATAATACTATTAAGTGTTTTCAATTTCCCTGTCTTGCCCAGAACCACATGCCCAGAACAAGTTACATTTTTTGATACCTTTCTTGAAACTTGTTTTTTTTTGTACTCTATGATTCTATGATTTTTTTATGTAAATATTCACCAGTTTGTCTCTTATTCCAACTAACTACCTTTCTATTATTTTACACTATTGGTCATGAGCGAGATATATCCGTCCCAATTTCTTAATTCTTTGTAGTCCATTAACTGGACTGTGAATTTGTTATTCAGTTCAATCTCTGATAGAAACTGATCTTTATTTGGATTTTTTTTTCAAAGATAATAATTTTCTATTAGACATTTACGAAAAGTATCATGAAGAGGGTCGTCTCAACAAAAAATCAACATACTAAATTATAAACTTTTCAAGGTAAAATTGGCAAATAACACTTAAACAATATTGTTTTACAACAAATTTATTTAATCAAAAAAGCTTTTTATTATGTTTAAAAATCCTGCACAACCCTTTCATATTTCAAAAATCCCATCACAGCTTTAAAGCGTTAAAATTTTTGCCCAAAATTATAGTTGGATTAATGAATGGATTGGTTGATAGTCAACTTTATGAAGCAAACAAAATTCATAAAACAGAAACAGTTTTTTTATTTGTTGGCGCCTATTTTCAAGTAATGTGGTCAGCACTAATTACATAATATCACTTTTTTCACATCTTTTGTTAACTTGAACTACCTTTTAGTTGTTTGTTTTGATTTTTTATGTAGTAAAGGTCCTCCATTGTTTTTTCATTTAACTAATATAGTGTCTGACGTTTTTTCTTACTTGAACTGGTCCTTAATTTGTTACTTCATTTATACATTACTAGTAGTACTTCATTTTTTTTTTCTTCTTGTATACCCAATGTTGAGAAACCCAAAAAATTAAGCGTGACGTCCTGCGAACGTCGGTAAGGAAATTTTATTGTAACGTCATTCTTTTGTTGTTATTACTCTATACCTGAATATGGCTACTGCAATCCAAATATACAGCTAACAACTTTTGTTTCCTTTACAATACCCTATCTGTTATCTCTGATTAAGATCACAACCTCACCTTGATGTTCCCTTTATTTTTGTATCTGTAAAACAGAAAAATATTCATATCAGAAAACGGGATATGTTAACGTACATTTGTTTACATACATCTGCATATAACTATGACATTATAGATGCAGGAAAATAAATCATCGAAAAATAGCGTACCTTGACGACACATCCAATTTAAATGTGTGATATGAAAAATCTGGATTTAAATTTGATTCTTGTTGTCGGTGGAGCATTAGTATGATTAGTTTATAGACTACTTATTAATCAAGTGCACCACTTAATAATCTTTTGAGACGACCCCTGTAAATTTTGCTGTCTGAGTCAAAGTCACCACACTAAACCGAAACTCTACGTAAATATTTCAAATGAATCATGTGAATACTGGATTGACGTCATATACATTTGTATTACACTCTAAAATGTCAAAATAAGACAAATGTCTTTTGATCATAAACAAAAGTTTCACCTTTATCAGATAATATGGCTATCTTGTGTGCTCTTTATATCTGACATCATATGTTCGGTTTGACATTTGCAACATCATTTCAGACAAAAACAAATCTATTCAACAATGGTGATTAATTCAAAATAGTAAATTAATTATCATATTAACTTGGAAGTTTTGCAATTTTCGGAATACAAAAACGCCCATGTAATCGAAGGTTCATTACATCCTTCTTTTTTATTTCGTTATTTTATCTTTTCACTGCATCTTTGATATTGCTTCTAATTTATTCACTAGGTGAACATTTCATAGAAAGCATGCTATTCATATCGTTGGATTGAAAGAAACAATGAAACTACGTAAGAATTGTTAGGCTATTGCGTTAAAGCCTATATGCTATATAAGTTATGCTCTCAAATGTTTTACCATTTTCACAATTAAACCACACAAAATTTTATGTTACATGATGAAGGTATTAAATCTACAAACACTGTAAGTAGTGTTGTTATTATGATTCATGTATGTTGATGCAATATTCAGTCTATGGAAGAAGCGTATCGATATAAACTTTTCTTATATCACATAGCGATATTGTTTAATATCAATTGTAAATATGCAGACATTCCATGCGGTAAATGTTGTTTTCGGCAACGAAAAATTAAGAAAATACTAATTTTGAAACTTATTGTCCAAATATAAACAACAAATGAATCTAAATATACATTCAGAAATTAGTTAGAAGCAAACTTTTATGTCCGTGTAAAATTTGAAGTGCTGTGTTTTTCTTATATACATAAATATACAAATGCTATTAGTTCTTATATCAATGCGATACTTTTAAAATATCATAGCGGTGTTTTTGTTATATCAATATTAGTACTTATTAGTATTAATATTTGTCTGCTGTACCAATATTTTGAAAATATTACCTATTATGTCTGTGTTGTTCACGCATCGTTGTAAATATGACAGAATTTGATGAGACTGTCATACACGTGAGAAGTTTAGCGCTATAAAACCACGTTCAATCCACCATTTTCAAAATTTGAAAATGCCAGTACCGATGGGGTTTAAAAAACAATGTCGTAATCGAATAGCTAAGTATAAATTATTGTTCACATAATATATAACATTTAGCAAATTTTATAATGAACGCACCGAAATAATATTAATATATATCTGATATGCTCGCAACGCACGCATGGAAGACTTTCTTTAACATTATTGATAACAATGAAACTAACTTGTGACAAAGAGGAATCATACTGTCCTCTTACAGATTGATTCTACAAAATCTGACCTGTACTTTTTAAACTCCTTTTTTTTTATACAAATTAGACCTTTGGTTTTTCTGTTTGAATGGTTTAACACTAGTAATTGTTTGGTTCCTATATAGCGTGGTGTTCGCTGTGAGCCAAGGCTCCGTTTGTAAGGCCCTACTTTGATCTATAATGGTTTACTTGAAACAAATTATTACTTTGATGGAGAGTTGTCTCATTCGAACTCATGCACCATCTTCTTATATCTATAAATCTTTCAAATTTCCCCTTATAAATAATTGCTTTCCAGTCCTCCAAAAACGTCATTTGGGTGCTAAATCTTTTGTAAAGTGCAACATGAACTAGCACTCGTCTAAAGTTTTAACGATAACGACAGTTATGATTGTACAAGAACGATTACGTCAATAAAAACACCAAATAAACAGCCCTAAACGATCTAAATTGATAAATATAGAAAAGATGTATACACATTTCTAACGTCAACAGACATTTATATCTTATTTATTTGTTTTCTAAACATTTTTGTTAAGTATTCATTGCAGAAACGAATTTATGACAAGCGATACGGATTGTTATTTTGCACTAAGAAATGTTCGCGTATTTATACGATCGGTTACTAGTCAAAAACGAAAGTCAAATCTCTATGGCAACAATACATCGGAATGCCCTTATGCACTCGCGATGTAAAAGAGCGTCCAAACGGCGAGCTGGTTATGTTCGTAGAGATATTGATTTACCAACGGGAAAAGTCTTTGATATCCAAAAAGAACTGTTTTGCTTCTCAATTTTTTTTCTATGTTAATAATAAATACATTTTCTGTTTGACAAGATTTTTGATTCTCGTTGTATCTGAAGTTGTTCAATTTATAGTCTGAGGCTATTCAGTAGGTATCTTCAAATTTCGGGACATTTATACATTTCAATTTGTTTTGAATATTTATTTTACCATTTGAATATTCATTGTAATTTGGAACTGTATTGGATTGGATTGTTTGAATGAATGTTATTTTTTTCTTTTAAGTAATGATATTTTTTGTCGGCTATTTCGATATTACCCATGTGGATAGGCTATAGCAGTGTGACCTCAAGTGCGGATCCAGCCGTTTTCAAAAGGGGGTTTCCAAACCCAGGATAAAAGGGGGAGTCCAACCATATGTCCCTATTCAAATGCATTGATAAAAAAGGGGGTTTCCAACCCCCGGGACCCCCCCCCCCCCTTGGATCCGCCACTGGACCTATATTAGAATCTAATAGGTCTGTAGACTATTTACAACCGCATCTAGATTCCGCCATTGCATCATCACTTCAAATAAAATTAGTCGGTTAAACCATGTGATTGAAAACAATAGACTGAACAGGTTGTTCATCACTTTCAACTATCAATAGGGTCAAGCAACATTTTCGAAATGATAAGTTCATGTAAGCGTTAATTTTGTTACAGATACGAAATTTTAGTGATATTGATCCTCAAACATTAAGCCGTTCATGAACTAAGTTTGTGAATTATATTTGCAGTTTTCTTGACATGCATTGTGACGTGTCATCGTAATAATTTTATATTAGAAAACTATAGCAGTTTTATTAGAAAAGTATCGCATTCATAAATTTTTGATATTAAAAATACATCGCTATGATATAAGACAAACATCGCATTGATATATTGAAATATAGCAGTATCTTTGACTTATAGGTGATTTTGGCTTAGCAAACAATTGAATTCATCTCAATTGCATTCCACTGAATTTGCTACATGATATTTATTGAATGTGTACATCTACAAATGATAAATTGTGCATTTATGTTTCATTTATTCAACAATTCAATTTTCTCGTTTAAATACACTTGCTTGTTATTATATAAATTATTTCATGGAAATTATACAGCAGACGTATGTCGTGTTAAATGTCACCCTTTTTAAAGAAAAGAGTCATTACTTTATACCGAGAAATCTGCCTTTCTTCATAAAAAATGTAAACATTCGTCTGGGTTTTCCCACAATGCAACTCGTTGAAATGAGACAATATCGCTCTTTGATATAAGAAAACTTTTTATCGAATCGCTTCTTACATAGACTGATATTTGTCCATACTATTTTGAAAACCATACGCACACCCACAATTTGTATACATATAACTTAAAATATTTGTCCTTGCGCATCTCATCTTTTATTTTGACACTTTGAATCATAAGCTAAGAACATGAATGTGATCGATAAGCATTCCTATTATAACAATTATTTAGTCTCATAGTCCGGTTTTATGCCTCTAGTTTAGTAAATCGAATTTCAGATCAACTTCATAACAATAAAACGTAGCACAAAGGTATAGTTTGCGTATATAATGTAAACATGTACGTTTTTCTTTTTAAAAAAAGGGAAAAAAAAGGGGGAAATATAAGGTATTAATTACTTTTACCAGTGCTATTTTGATAAAACAAACTTATTTACATTACTGATGCCTGAGGCAAACATATTTGAAAATCAAAAGCTTATTCAAAAGATAAAGGTCTATAGCAAAAACAAAAAGGTATACACAATCCAGGCAATTGATAAGAACGTTGCATGAGAGAGATATATTCCATTAATTAAAATGATATCCAAAATTTTGTAACAGCTAATTTTACAATCAAAGTCCCTTCAGTGATGCTTGAACATGTTGAATAATATAATTTAGCAATGAGCTTAAACGTATTATATGTTTTCCATTCGAAACGTAACACAGGTCTTTGACTTGAATGCAGACGTCGACGAGGACCTCAAAATGAAAATTTGAAATCAACAGTGTAATTTTTCTCTATTTTGAAAACTTGGGCTATTGAATTTTATATATGTATACGAAGTACAAATTGTAGACCATCTCAATAACTATTGACACCGATTCATGACACCTACATCTTACAGGCAAAGACTAACATCATTCAGGTATGCTTTGCATGTTACATGTACAAATACATTTGTTTTTAAAAATTCTCTCATGTTTCAATTTATCACACAATTGGTAATTTGACAAAAAGGTATTGCGTTTTTTTTTTTAATTTCCTTCTCTCATTTAATATTTATGACATTTAATTCATATTCAATTAGTTGATTCTAAAAAGTAAACTATAATATTTAATCACATTCGAATCAAATGCTGCTTTAGTATTATTCACAATACCAGGCTAAATATTTTAAACGCCAGACGCACGTCTAATCTCAAAAGTTTCATCAGTGACAGTCCAAACAAAGGAGTAAAAACTGACCCAATAAAAGTAAAAGGTCGAGAACCCAAATTTATACGATCATTGTTAATGATTATATTGTACTAACAACATATTCTTAATGAGAACAATTATTTGCTAACTTGCGGAAAAAATACCCATATTTATATTTATATTTGCAATTTGTTTTGTCACTCACTATGTGTGTCCTCTCCTTTTACAGTTATATTATGTCTTCTTTTTACATGTAAAAAAATATCCTTTTAGAGAGAGGGAGATATTTTGATGTTACCTATTCCTCGGCGGTGTATTTTAAGATATTTACACTTTAAAAAACTATTAACACGGATACGTGCAAAAAAATAGATAAATTTGCCTATGAAATTCATTTGTTTCCTCATGTCCTCATTTCTATTATAAAATATCTTTTGTTAAGAGTTACAAATGTAAGATGTTTCGTAGGGTTTTTACAATTTCAAAACGTCAAATTCTTCTCATTGTGTACATGTTTGTAACGGTTCACTGCGATAATAAACACAAAGTACCCTTACAATCGGTATTTTGTTTAATACTAAAACATGAAATAATGTACCTGTGCAGTTAAAAAAAAAATGTGGAATTTCATATTCAATGTCTAAATAGAGCTACATTATACACTTGAATACGGTTTCATTTTTGGGGGATTTTAGTACTTGCTTGCATAATAATGGAACACTGATATTGGATTTGAGCTGTAAGTTGTTTTTTGTTTAGATGTTAAATAATATTCATCTTTAGTAATATATGTGTTAATAATCTGTTATATTACAATAGTATTTAGATGTTTCATCATCTGTTTCAAAAGCAAAATGATATTAAAAATGTTATTTTACCCTTTTTTGCAGGACATTAAAATGGCAGACAATCAACCAAAAACCATAGTAGAATGGAAGCTCCTGAATATATTACAGAGGGCGAATCTTATCCAGTATTATGATAATTTCATCCGGCAAGGTAATTCAAATATTTAAAGAGCCGGGAACGTTTTAAGAATATTGAAAAAAATAACAAAAGCAATACTGAGAATAATTATACTATGTTTATGTTGTTTTACTACCTATTCAGCGAAAATTGTACACAGAGACAATATAGAGCTCATGTTCTCACAGAGAAAATATAGAGCTCATGTTCTCAACAAATCGAGTAAAAAGAACCTGATTTTTAACATGGTAGTTCACACGGCTACAATCCACAGGAAGTGAGAACATCTTTCTGCGACACATTCTTCAGACTCCGATCCGACAGTATTTGTTCTTACTCCATAATTCCGTGTGCTAAGTGGAGAAGAAGCAAGAAACAGGTCCAAAGTCTTCGGTTTACTCATGACCTTTCGCAATCGAGACGAACACGTTACCATGGGAACACCTATGCTGACATGTGTGGTATCCAAATTGTGACCATGTGTATAGTTGTCAATATGAATAAGTTTTGCGTATATATTCACCATAAACACAACATTGATGATATTTTTATGAGTATATCTACTATTGTTTGTCAGTGACTTTCTCATGGTCCACAATAGGCGAGTAACAGGATACACATGTTTGGCATGTAACCACATCTGATAGCTTAAGGTACGTGTAAACACAGAATCGTATCAACTTGAAGACATATGTTTTTATATATATACAAATGTATTCAATATATAGGCGTTCCTGGATTTTTTGCTGAACGTATCCTTTTTGTGGTAAAGTTGTGATCGAAACCGATCAACCGATCAGTCAACTTTAAGATATGGGGCTGACTTATCTGTATCCATGATATCATTTATTTGTAGTTCAATGAAGTTACTTAACATGCTATTTCTTTTTTGATTTTTATTGATGGGACTTCCATATATCAGAATGTGAATTAATGGATAATATAACTTTCGTGATTTGAAGTTTCTGACTAAGATCTGTCTCATATTAATAACAAAGGATCATTTAAATAAGACGAGGGGCTCACATTTTTCCAAAAGGAATGACTATCATTTGTTAAAAACACACCCCATAATGTACTAGAGACTTCTGTTTATAATCTTTTTTGTATGAATAAAGGAACAAAAAGAGAAGAAGTACAGAAGAAATTGTGAAAGGTTGAAATTTTTATCCCCCAAACGTAACACAAATTCAATACAAAAACTTAAAAAAATGATGATGCCAAATTGTAGCTTTTCACTCAACTACCATAAAAGATAAAAAAAAAAAAATGTTGTGTGCAAGAGCTAAAACATTGATATGCGAAAATAGATATTATTATTGTAACGGATTATCTTTTAGATATATATTGATCAATTTTTTGTTTTTGTAGGTAAATGTGACGTTGAAAGAATGTCCAAAGTAAGTGGCTTCTTAAAGGAAGCTATCGACAGTGTTCGAATGAAGAAATTGCATGTTCAAATATTTACAACAGCATTAGAAGAAGCAATGAGTGATCCAGGTATTAATTGCAACCATAGCAAATAATGGCAAATCATATACGAAAGGTTTATAAAACGGAAGCGAAAAATATAAAATGGATATGTACAATCGAAAACAAACTGAAAATGCAATGGGTAAACCCTAAAAATGACGACAAAACAAATAAAAAAGGTGTAAAACACATTTCAATCCCAAATTACCTATATATATATCACTATACTGATAATTGCTTAAAATATATCACAGGGAATAGCCAGGAACAATCTGTTACCGCTATTACATCATCTTATTATCAATGCAAATACTGAACGTATAGATAATCTCCTGTTCAATAGTCAGCAGCTATGTCTTGAAACAAAATTCCTATTAAACATTGTTAAACGACAATTTTCCTGAACCTATATGGTTGTGAATGTTGAATAATTGAAAACACTTGTTGTTCTTCCCATAGTTTAACTGGCCGATTATCTGTATATGTTTAAATTTGAAATCGATTCGAAACCTCGGAATAGTTAATCATTTTTATTTGAAAACATGGACATTTACTCATGAAGGCAACATGATACGTATATTACAGATTTACTAAAGGAAGTTCCTAGCTGGTTGAAAACGTCTTCTGGTATAAGGAATCAACCACAAAGTCAGATTTCACAACCATCAAATCAGAAGATTGTCATGCAAACATTATCTGCGTCGGTAAGAATCGTTAACTTAGGTGTAGCAGTTTGCTTTGGATCAAATTGATATGATTTTATATTCAAAACTTTAAAGCGTGAGAATATGCAATGACTTAAGGAAAATGTTTTTTTTATTACTTTTCGAACTGTTCCTAACGTGAAAATTTCTTCTTGGATTACTCATCAGTAAATATGAAGTAATTCCTTTCTTATATAAATTCAATTTGTTTTAAAAATGTATAATTGCTGTTGATATATTTTTAACGCGTTTACAATTAAGCTATCAAATCAAATGCAATGGCCCGAGAACACAGTAATTTTGTAGTGCATTTCTTTGAAACAAAAAACAAAACGAAAAACACACAAAAAAACCCTGCTCTTTTTAAAAACGGTTTATTAAAGAGCAATATACTTCTTTAGAGTCAAATTCTTAAAAAATCTAAGAAACGTTTATCGGCTTAAACTTTGGACAATTATTATATTGGGGTCTGAAATTCAGTTTGACAGCTTCAGACGTTATAATTTTTGACCTTTTTCAACTGGATAAAATCTCGTTTTTACCTTTATATTCATGCCTCAAATCTCTTGTACATCTTTTACCACCCTTACCTACTAGTTTATGTATGTAATATAAGTACAAAAAATTATCTTGAAGTTGTATGGAAATTTTAGCAAATTAAACAAAATTAATCCAAGGGACTCCATATGTGTCCACAGACCTAAAAACGAGATATACACAATAAAAATTCCAAACCCAAATACAGTGAATGTTTTTGCCCTTTTAAACTCTGATAAGACTTTGTTTATTTGTTTCCATTTTATGTATTTTTAGATACCTATACAGAAGAAGATAGAAGACTACAACGTAGATGAACATGTTTCAGGTTTATTAAATTCAATTATTATACTTCACCTTAAAATGACATACTTTGATTGGCCAATACTAGGGTGCGATTTTACTCTATCACATGGCTGAGTGGGTGACAATATTTTTCAGGTTTGTCAAATTAATATTTTTTAATTGACGAATGTTCCTTGTGAGTAGAATAACGGAGATGGTCTACTACCAGAAAAACTATGTTAAAACAAGAATAAATATGAATAGAACACTCGAAAGAAAAAGTAAATAAGACATAGTATGTCGTAAAATCTACGAAATGGAGAATATACAAACATATAAATAGAGGCTAGCTCAAATATTCCGGAGGGTTTAAGTGTTTTATTGATTCCATATTTATTACCGGTATCTTCATAGTATCTTCATAGGTTTGAGACATATTGAATATTCTGTCATACAATTTTTATCAGATGTTAAACTTATTAAACCTCGAACTTAATTTTGACCTTTTTACTATGTTTATTCGAGAGTTACTAATGAGTCTGTAGTCCTTCCATTATTCCTTGTTAAAATGAAATAAAAACATTTAGATATTACGTTAACCCTTAACTTTTTCTTTCATCATGCTTTTTTAGATTACTTAAAAGCCGATAAACATTTTTTATTCAATTTTAGGCAATAACAGATTGAAACATTTCTATAGTGACATACTTACTTGTACCATTCTCGACAAGAATGTCTTAGATGAATTGATATCAAGATGTATTTTAACAATTGACGATAGGGAAGAGATAATAAAACCAGCAACACAGACGGAACGTAATAAGATTTTGCTAGACTTACTAATCAGCCGTCCATATGATGTGTTGAATTTGTTTATGGTAATTTTAAAGCAATCCGACCCGGATAACAGTAATGTACAAGCTCTTGTCAGTAAAATGTCTACTCCTGACGGGCATAACTTGACTCTAAAACAAACGGAAACTGTAACTGGTAAGTGTATTTGGGTCAATCTAATAAAACGAAATAAGCTGGAGTTTTCATCTGAATTTTTCTTTTAAACAAGAAGTTTCAATTTATCGTGTAAAAACGTATTGACATAATGCTATTTTTATTATAAATCTTATCCATCATGTCCTTGGGCAATCAGAGATTATATGCATTCTTTCATTGTCTCTGCTAAAAGTATAATCACTTTTCAAGGAAATGCATGGTTTGACGTATTGTTTGGAAATTATTTGTCTTTTGTTGTAGATTGTTTTAGAAGTTGAACGCATTTTTTTGGTTTTTTTGTGTCGCTAGGAAAAAATTGATAAAACCTACATCGCTTTTCATTAATATTCAATACATTTTAGTTGCCCTTTTGCTTTTTCAGAGGAAAACGAATACAAAATTAGACTGCAAAAGAATTTCAGAGCATTAACATTACACATGAGTTGTACCGGATCAGTATCTGACTATCTAGTAGAACGTGAAGTTCTAAATTTAGAAGACGTCCAAGAAATCAATTGCTCAGGTCTTACTACACACGAAAGTAATAGACGTTTATTGGCAAAAATGTTACGTAAAGACAGACTAGCTTATGCAATTTTTATACAAGCACTCAAGCAAGACATTTCAAATAAAGAACTAGCAAAGCAGATCGACGAAACAATAATAACCCGAGAAGAGAGAGTTATGTATACCATAGGTATGGTACATCTTATTGTTAGTAAAAGAGGGACGTGAGGTACCAGAGGGACAGTCAAACTCATAAATCGAAAATAAACTGACAACGCCATGGCTAAAAATGAAAAGGACAAACAGACAAACAATAGTACACATGACACAACATAGAAATCTAAAGAATAAACAACACGAACCCCGCCAAAAATTAGTGGCGATCTCAGGTGCTCCGGAAGGGTAAGCAGATCCTGCTTCACGTGTGGCACCCGTCGTGTTGCTTATGAGATAACAAATCCGGTAAATAGTCTAATTCGGTAGGTCACATTTATGAAAGGGTTCAGATACATTTAATGTTAGAAAAAATCAAACTCGACTCACATCTTGTTCAAAAAGTAAAAATAAAATAATCGAAATCTGAAGAAAATTTAAAAAGGAAAGTCCGTAATGAAATGACAAAATCAAAAGCCCAATTGTCATATACCTGAATTGGTCTGATTTAATATTGATACAAGCAAAAACTTTGCTTAGTAATTTGGCATTTGTATATTCGTCTGTCAGATGGTTATAGCAAATCTTTTTCCGTTTTATTATCTAATGTTGTAATATATATATCATATTCTATGAAAAGTTTATCCGCAATGAACATGATGAAACAATCAGGAAAAATATTTGCATTGTGTTCAATCGTTTTGGAATGACTATCGAAATACAAACAAAACATGTGGTTATATATGTGGTTATAATTGTCATTATAATTTTAAAACGTTATAGTTTTAATGAGCTTTCATACCTAGTTATATATGATTTATATGATATAAAATAAAACAACAAACAGGTGACTTTTCTAATTTATTTTTCTATTTAGGTGCTACTATGATACACAAAAGATTACAAATGAAAGCTTACAGCGTGTACGACGTTATTCCACAACATATCAAAGGTAATATAATTTATAAATGCTACTTAAATTACCTGTTTAAACTTTTTGATTAGATCTGATTACATCTTGTCTTTTTCCTGCAACACTTAGAAGTGGAGTTAATTCTTAATCATTGAAAGAATAAGGACCGGCGAGTGATTTAATACACCAAAAATGGCTTCTAAATACATACATTTTGTTTCTTAAGGTGGTACCCAACACTTTAACTAAAATTAATTTGGCTCGTTTAATTTTCTTAAAATTTTGACAAAGTATTTTCTTTGACCCTTTTACAAAAATATAAAAATTTCAAAAAATTTGAACCAACCGTTTTATCAGAAAAATTACACTGGTTATATACAGTTTGACAAACACTTATTTTGATCATTGAGAAGCTTAATATTCCCTTAACAACACAACGTAATTAAAACGTTTAGCTGGTTTTACAGAGTTATCTCCCTGTAGTGTTAGGTACCACCTTAACTGAATATTTTAAATTGCTAGTGAGAGATATGTGTATCACATACCAAGTGAAGAAGAATATAAAAATTATAGATCCACGTACTACCGTAATTGATGAGCATAACCCAATACTTATGGACAATTATGAAAGACTCAGACAAAACAAAATTCTTAACAATTCAAGTGAGAAATCAAACGGTAAGATTGATGCTAAAAATAATAACAGAACAAATAGTATATACAGTAAAAAAACAGCTACTACTGAATTAGAAGTTCGTGCCTTGGGATTATATATGTTACGTGCATCTTTATATAATACCATCCCTAAACCATGAAAAGTCGTGTAACAGCACAGTATTGGAAAACACTGTAACATCCGACCAAAAGTGCTTAACCTACCAGACTTCAACAACGCAAAACAAACAATTAACAAATAGACTGTACAGACTTATCATCATTTTGTAAAAAGATCGTTCCAATTCTTTCAATCCGTCGTTATTTAAAGAAGAAAAAATACCTTGGTATTTTTGACACATACTTTAGCCATAAATAAATGTGTTGTTTTTATACCACTTTTTTATACTTGTATTATATACGTAAATGCATACCATTAGATGGTTATAACTATTAACACTCGTCTAATTATTTATTGAAAAAGAATTTAAATTGCCATACTATACTGTCTACAACTTCAAAAACTATTTTTTTCTACATCCTTTTTGTTTCGCCAATAATCACGCAAACGTTGATTATTTGATTTTTCAGAGCAAATGAAATTTCGACTTGAAGAATGGGAAAAGGATGATAAAAACTTTGTATCAACCAAAGCTGGAGAGTATGCACTTGAATTGATTTTAAAGGAAAACGTTGTAACGATGACAGGAAATCCAGGTACCGGAAAATCATTTACTGCGAGACATGTTGCGCTCCAAATGAAAAAGAGAGGGTATTTTATAATACCTGTAAGCAAACCAGAAGATATTCGAAATTATTACAAGCTGGGTATGAAGACAATATTTGTTATTGATGACATATGTGGTAGATTTTGTCTCGATCAACACATTTTAATTGCATGGAAGCAAATGATTAGCGTTATCAAATCTTTTGTAACAGACAAATGTTGCAAGATAATCTCTTCTTGTAGATTACAGGTTTTTAATGATGACAAATTTTCCCATTTGACAATTTTCAAGTTATGTGAATGCAACCTCAGTTCAGAAAACTTGCTATTAACATCAAAGGAAAGGTCAGATATAGCTAAACGATATGGCATTGATAATTATGAAAAGGAACTATCAACGAAATATGACTTTTTCCCTTGGCTCTGTAGTTCTTATCACTTGAACAAATCCACCAGTTTTAATAACTTTTTAAATAACCCATTTGATGTTTTCAAAGTCGAGATCAATACGTTCATGTCGGAAGGTAAAGAGGGCAAGTTAAAGTACTGTGGTTTGGTTCTTGTTGTACTTTTTGACAATAACCTGAGCGAAGAAAGACTGGTAGCCAAAGACAAACACATTAAGAGGGTTATAGAAGAGGTCTTAACAGAATGTGGGCTAAATAGAGGTACGTCTGAGCATCGACTTAAATCGTCTTTGCGAACCCTGGAAGGATGGCTTTTAACTATGCAAGACAACACATTCAAAATAGTTCATGACAAATTATTTGATTTTTTATCAAAACAATTTGGCGAGAAGATGATTCAGTTATTTATTGAGAATTCAGCTACAAAATTTATAAGCGAACGTTTTCTTCTGACAGAAATTCACGACCATAGGGAAAACAACGATTTTTTTATAATCGTTCCTGAAAAGTATCACAATGGTTTTATACAACGTATTATCAAAGATTGGAAGAATGGGGAGTTGATTGCTTCGTTTTCGAATACAAATATGAAATATCATTCTTTTCGCCAGCGTTTTCTTTCGAATTTACAACATATTCCACAGCATGATCAACAATGCCTGGTGAACGTGGTAGATAAAGAATTTCAAATAAACTGTGTGTTTCTGTGTTGCATTATTGACGATATTGACTTCCTCCGTTGGGCGCTGACACAAAACGCCAACGTCAACAAAGTCAGTTTAGATGGTTCTTCTGCATTGTTTGTTGCAAGTTCCGATGGTCAAGTGCATATAATCAAAGAACTCATAACACATAATGCTGATGTTAATCTTTGTAATCGGAATGGTGAATCCCCATTGCATATAGCTTGTCAAAACGGACATATATCTGCTGTGCGCGAACTGCTGAAACACCATCCTGATTTAAACCACCACGATGTCAAAGGCAAAACTGCTATATATAGTGCTTGTCAGAATAACCATCTATCTGTGGTAAGAGAACTCTTGAAGCATAAAGAATTAGATTTAAACAAGTGCACAATTAAAGGATTGTCACCGTTGTCAATAGCAGAAAAGCAGGGTTATACAGATGTTGCCATAGAACTCACAAAATATCTATTAAAACACGAAACGAATAAAATAAGTCCTAGAAAAGTGGGTGGAGGATCTTTTAATCAGAGCAAAAGCATAGGCTTACATGAACACACTGATACCGCGACTGGTATGTACGGATACAGTAAGAATAGAATATCAACCAGTTTGAAAGATAATAATCACCTAAGCAGAACAGAGGCACTTAAAAAGAAATATGAAAATCTGGAATTCAGTCAAAAGGTGACTCCTCGCAGCAAACAATCGAGTTGTAATAATGCTGAAAGTCGAACCAAATCTAATACTAAAGATGGGGTCTGTAAGTATTTTCATTATAACAACTTTTTTGAGCGTTTTGTTTTAGCGAACACAGATGTTATGTTTTATTGTTAGAGAAGACATACTTATTAAGTATATATATATATATATATATATATATATATATATATATATATATATATATATATATATATATATATATATATATATATATATATATATATATATATATATATATATATATATATATATATATATATATATATATATATAATTGTATTCAAATATATAACAACTAGTTTGGCAAACATAAAGGCAACTGAATAACAAAATATTTTTCTTATCTGAGACTGCTATATATTCATGTAAGTAAGCTAACATGGTTTATCATGTTTATATCAAAAGTAGAACCACAAAAATACCAAACTCCGACAAAATATGGAAACGAAAGTCCCTGATCAAATTGCAAAATAGAAAGCTCAAACACAGTAAAACAAATAAACGACAACTGCCAAAATCCGGACTTGTAAAGGCATTTTCTTACGTAGAAATACATGTAGAATTGTATTTTATTCAAATAAGTTATATCTCATAAGCCACTTGGCAATATATAATACATGTTATAGTTAACATCGTGACACAAATAAACATTAAGATTTTGTTTAGCTTAAGTATGTGCATTATCTTACAGCATGTACAATTAACTTAATCTTTAATAAACATAATCATATACTGAAAAATTCATATCGATTTTTTTTATCCTTTTAGATTACGTTTTTAACGAACTGGACCAACCCATTGGAATAGAACAGGCCTTATGCAATTCAGAAGCAAAAGATGTCATTGATATACATTTACCATTAGCAATGCAAAAGTAAGATGAAGTTGTTGAAAATATATTTATTGTTCACAATTTTGTAAAACATTCATGCGAATTCATTGAATGGTTTGAAAGGCTGAAAATGTTAATACTTTAATTAGTTAGTTATATTCAAAATACTTGAATGTAGTTGTGAAATGTGAATTATTAATAGGAATATTGTTAATAGGTAAACACATCCTGTATTTGTTAGGAATTTATACTATTTGTTTAAAAAACCAACATAAATCTTAAGGGTACATGTTTATACACCAACCACTCACTATTTTCAGCTTTTATCATTTTGCCGCAAGTAGAGAGCAAGCAGAACAGCTTTTGCCTGCTTGTAAAGAGGGGAGTTTTTTATTACGATTAAGCCAGTCTTCTGATGCACCATACTCTTTGACAGTTAAGTATGTATTATAATGGCAGTAACGTGCGTTAAATGTAAGACTGTATATAACTATATATATATATAAAAAGGTAAAAAAGAAAAACACACATTAATTTCTTAATCATAAAAAAGAAATACAATTTGAGAAATATAAACCAAAATAACAATATATTTTGTTTCAAAAACCCCATCGACGATGATGATGATGATGATGATGATGATGATGATGATGATGATGATGATGATGATGATGATGATGATGATGATGATGATGATGATGATGATGATGATGATGAAGAAAAGTGAGCACATTTTTAGGAGATTATCGAATGGGTGTAGTTAAAACACCCAACAGACATACAACAAACGCTACTGATCAGCTTTTGTGTTATGTGTTGATATCATTTTGCTTTATTTTCAGGGGACCTAAAGGACTACCAATACACCTGAGAATAAGTATGAAAGACGGGATGTATATTATTGGAGAGACGTGTCTTCGGTTTCAATCAGTTCCGGCACTCATTTATCACTATACAAAACAAACAATAGAGGTGTCAACAGTTGGGCGTATCAAACTGATTTGGCCAATACCCCGATTAAAGTAATATGACACATTTAAGGCAAGATTTATTCTAATGATTTATTTTTAGTATTGTTATAATATCACTGGTACCAAAACTGTTGTAGGAAATGTTATTTATTCAAATCAACCAGTAATTTGATACAAGTTTAAATGCTCTTCGACTTCAATATAAGAAGATACGTTATGATTGTTAATGAGACTCTCAATCAGAGGCAATATGTCAAGTTCACACTAACATCAAGAAATTATTCATATTATTTTAGTAATTGTGTGAATATTACGGTGTAGGATGAATGCAAATTTCATCAGAAGGACAAAATCTCACCTATATGTATATAATGAGATTGTCAGAGTATCTCAGTTTTCTATGTTAGAAGGTGATCATACAATGATTTAAATGTAAAGAAGTCTTTTCTTTTTGTATATAGTAAATCCAAAATAATACAAATCTGAATGATGTATAAAGGCCTATAACTCAAATTTAAAAACTATATAAACACAAAACGATTAACATTGTTACTATGTAGTCTTTCCATATATTGCATTGCAGTATAATATTTTAAATTCGAGATTGTTAGGCTTATTAAGACTTTTTGTTTGATCTTGAAGCTCATATTCGGACTTATACCTTATATTTGTATTGGTATTTTTGAGTCTCAAATCAAAAGAAATGAAATCAAGAATGTGCTTTATATATAGAATTAACATTGAGAATGGAAATGGGGAATGTGTCAAAGACACAACAACCCGACCGTAGAGCAGACAACAGCAGGTCACCAACAGGTCTTTAATGCAGCGTGCAATTCCCGCACCCGGAGTCGTCCTTCAGCTGGCCCCTAAACACATATATATATATATACTAGTTCAGTGATAATGAACGCCATACTAAACTCCAAATTGTACACAAGAAACTAAAAGTTAAAATAATACAAGACTAACAAAGGCCATAGGCTCCTGACCTGGGACAGGCGCAAAAATGCGGCGGGGTTAAACATGTTTGTGAGATCTCAACCCTCCCTCTATACCTCTAGCCAGTGCAGAAAGTAAACGCATAACAATACGCACATTAAAATTCAGTTCAAGGGAAGTCTGATGTCAGAAGATGTAACCAAAGAAAATAAACAAAATGACAATAATACATAAACAACACCAGACTATATAGCTACGTACTAGCAATTAACTGACATGCCAGCTCCAGACTTCAATTAAACTGATTGAAAAATTATGTCTTCATCATATTAATATCAGGCACAATCCTCCCCGTGGGGGTTTAGTATGTATTATACCATCATAACATATATGAGAAGAACATAACCCGTGTCATTCCAAAACTGGTTTATGGTCTTTTATGAAAAGAAAAATTGATGCAAAGTATCCAAGAGAAAAAAAAAAGGAGTCTGAACATCTAACACAAATTCTAAAACCTCACCTATAAGTACATTCGTCTTTCAAGAGTTAATGATTTGTTGTTTTTTTTTGTAGATCGAACGTGCTTCTGTGTACCAAGTCAGGAATATGACAGTTCTTGTCCGTTCGTTTTTGATGCGTTTTGTTATTTGATTTTGCCATGTGATTATGGACTTTCCGAATTGATTTTCCTCTGAGTTCAGTATTTTTGTGATTTTACTTTTTTCTAGCGTAAACAAGTTAAGCCTGATATTTATGATGAGTTTATTAAATTGTTGTGCACTAGTTATCATTACATTTCAAAATTAAAATGAAAACATCCTTTTCGATTCAAATTCAAAGAGTTGATTCAAAATTCAGAACACATTAACCTCGGTTCTTTGTTATGGCTGTTTAAGGGTACATTAAAAAAAAAAATCATGGCATATTCATTTTTTACAGTATCTTATCTATTGAAATTCACACTCACTCCTCCATAGATATTTGAGAAATACTCGACTCCTCCATAGATATTTGAGAAATACTCGACTCCTCCATATATATTTGAGAAATACTCGACTCCTCCATAGATATTTGAGAAATACTCGACTCCAATATCTGAGGATCCCAGCAAACAGTTTCACTTTGATACAGTTCTAAAATGAAAAATTGCATCACACTTTTACGATATCAAGGTATTCTGTCTTAAACATGTTAAATAATAAATTATCAATTATGTTGTTATTTTGTTACCGATGTTAGGCAAAATATTATCAGTTCTCCTAATTACTGTCTCCTGTTTGTTTGCTAATTATTCAAGTAAAAAATATAAGTTTCACTATCATTCCATTAAAAAAATACTCTTAAATGACCAAGTTGAAAAGTGTATTCTAAAAACTTTAATATTTGTCAGACGGAGTGTGTAAAGTATACATTCAAACTAGCTTAGGAAAGGAATATTTTAGTCCAAATTTCATATAAATTTATACTCAGCAATCACAAAAGAAGAATTTGGTGCCTGGTTAACAGATATTGCTGTTACATTAAAACTGAAAAACAACAATGTTTGCATTTGTCTGATAATGATATTATAATAAAGTCATAAGCTACCATGAGATTAATAGGGTGTTTACATATTTTTGAAATGCAAGATACTTAAAGAACCGATCCTTCTTTATTTCTTTTTTCTAAAAATGTCATTATATGACGTATATTTCATGTGATAATACTTATGTCGCAATATTTTGATGGTAATATTAATTTTAAAAGTTTCCATCTATATACTTTTAACTTATTCTCTTCTTAATAATGAAATATAAAAAGTATAATTTATTTATACTAAGGTTCTCTTTAATATGTAAAACACGCACAAATTTGGTAACACAAATTGAGAGACCGGTTTAGTTTTACCTTTACAAATTTACTTCTATAATATTTTTGTAGAACAAATTGACGCGTCAATCTTATTACCTTTCCAGATCGATTTATGTCTAAAATATTTACATCTCTTTTTTGTAAATATATTGCTTGATATACAAAACGACGAAGAAATGTGAATAAATATTGATAGTTCCCTTTTTATTCAATTGTCAAAAACGATATACGATAGAAGTACAGATGTACCATAACATTATAACTTATGGTACATTCAGAATTAAGGTACTATCACTAATAAATGTATAAGAAATTGTCAATATTCTTTACGAAAATAGTTTTTTTTCTTAAAAGAAAAGATTTCAGTTTTCAATTGAGAAAAAAAATCTGTTGTTATATATGTTATTGAGAATGACCTATTTCATATCAATATCTGTCTGAGTGTCTTCCAACAGAAACAAATAAAATGATGATGAATTGCTTCTCGTTTCTTCCCTCTAATGCTAAGGGTGTTTGAATACGAAACAAATGTGTCCTAAACAGGCAGTATGAACGTACTTTATAACTAAGGAGTTTCTTATCCCAGGAATAGATTACTTTAGACGTATTTAGCACAACTTTTTGGAATTGTGGGTCCTCAATGCTCTTCAACTTCTTACTTGTTTGGCTTTACAATTATTTTGATATGACCGTCACTGATGAGTCTTATGTAGACGAAACGCGCGTCTGGCGTACTAAATTATAATCATGGTACCTTAGATAACTATTTATAGAGATTCATTCGAATTCCCTTAACATGATTACATCGTAAGAGCTAGACAATGTATTTAAAGATTCGGTTATGACTGCCTCCGAGTGAGTAGACAGTCTATGAACTCATTATCATTCTTAGAACAATCAGAAATGTGATTTCAGATTCAATATTTTAAAGTCTCACCATTTACAATTATATATATTTACACAATAAAATATTCATACAGGTATATAAATCATACATGAATAACAAAACACTTTAAATTCAAATTGTATGTGCCAATCTTAAAAGATTTATGATAGACTGTACAAGCAATACTATTAAGAAAACAATAAATAGTGTACATATTATATATAATATATATTTGCTTATGAATATCATTAAAATACAGCATAATTAATTATATTAAAAAAAACATTTCTTCTGATTAAAATGCTATAGCAGTTTCTGGCCACACTTTCAAAAAGTGTATCATTATTGAAAAAAAGTCTACTTTTCATTATCTGATAAAATGTAAAAATCAACATTTAAATTTGCAACTTCAGTAAACAATATGTCTAAGATCTTCATATAGTGGACATTTCAATAAAACATGTAGTTCAAATACTATTATTACAATATTTCTTTTTTTTTCATATCTACCCGTTTCTATTCTAAGGGGAGCAACTCCACATCTAAATTTATCAAAATAACTTATAAATTGAAGGGAAATTTTACATTTTAAGTACGTTTTAGGTTCAGTACAATAATCATATTTCAATAACTTATTAGTTCTTAATTTATTACCTTGAGCATACGCAGATACTATACTACTCCAACCTATTTTATATTTATCAAACATTATTATTTGTACATATAATAACTGAACAATTATACTCTTATTTAATACATTAGTTTCATAGTTACAATAGCTATAAAAGTTATGATTTTTAACATTTCCATAACTCTATGGCTCTATTTCTTATTTCTATCTCTAGCTTTTTTAATGAACCATTTGAAAACCTTAAAATTTATTCTATCATGAGTCATATTTGAACATCTTTTCTAATGTCTAAATACACTTGTTCATTGTTTTACAGATGGTGGTTTCCAACCCACTTCTCCATGTATGACATCCTTTGGGGTATATTCACCGACACCCATGAAATAATCGTATGGCTCTATTTTAGCCAGCATTGATACATGATTAATCACGTGTACCCCAAATACACGACCCATAATCAATTACAGACCAGACCATAGTGTTATATAATTTTGAAAATTTATTGTGTTGGAAAACACAGTATGTTTAACGTTTTACAATTAATAAACCCAGAGCCCTACTTGCTGATTTGGCTACTACCTTAACCATTTATTGGTAATCTAAAAATTATGTTAATGAGTGAGTAGTTATAGACCAAACGTCAAGTTATCCTCCGGAGTCATTCTAAAGTTTGAATATCCGTCTAACAGATGTAAATTGACCCCAAAATTGATTTAAGGAGATTCCTGTCTTGGTAAATGTAGGTGGTTAATGCTCTTAAATTTTTTCTTAGATTTTGGATTATGCTGAGTCCGTTTCTATGTGTGTTACATTTTAATGTTGTGTCGTTGTTCTCCTCTTATAATTAATACGCTTCCCTCAGCTTTAGTTTGTTACCCCAATTTTGTTTTTTGTCTATAGATTTACGAGTTTTAAACAGCGGTATACTACTGTTGCTTTATCTAAATATATTGTAAGCATTTTGTTTGTAAAACTTTGGTCGCAATCATTCCAGATAAAGTTCATTACAGAAACAGGCGCTCAGTGCAATGAACTTCGTTTCATGTTCTCCAGTTTATTTTAAACAGATGGATTGTAGACCCTCATACTTAGTCAGACCATCTGGAACATGACTGTATTACAAGTTGTTGTCCGTCTTTGAAGGAGTAGGGTATTGTAATGTGTATTGTCAAAATATTCCTATAGTCAAGGTTATCATAATTTAAAGTGTTCAGAAGCAATCTAAGACAGTAAAAAAAGGTTAGTGATACCAATAGTATTAAGTCTTGTAGTTAAACATTAGAAAGAGAACAAGAATAGTTCCATCGCATTTCTTAGTTTGATGATCCCAATATTACCTTGTGTATAAGCTAAAATTAGCTAAAAGTCATGATTTCTTCTGCAAACACGTTAATTCAATTAGAAACAGCTAAGAACACGAATAGGATGTTTCTCAAACAGTATATGTTTAAAAAATACATTCATATTTTTTACGAACTATGTAAAATGTCTATGCTATGAAATTATCGGAAACAGTAAATCTTTTTAAATGCTAACGATTCTCCTTATTTTCACTGAGGATCCTTGGTTGAATCTTTAATTTTCGAAATACAGATGATGATTACAGGTGATTCAGACTCATTAAACATATTGAATACATATTGACACGAACCAAATTCTTTTTTTAGCAATTAGTTTAAATTAAATTCTCCATACAAATAAATCACAAAAATACCTAACTCCGAGGAAAATCACAGAAAGTCCCAGATCAAATGGCAGTATAAAATGCTGAAGTACATCAAACGAAGGGATGACAACTGTCATATTCCTAACTTGGTATAAGCATTTTCTTATGTAGAAAATGTTGGTTAAAACCTCGACATCAATAAGTTTTGGATAATGAATCATCAAAATTAATTTGGCCTGTGTTTCTTCATTCTTTATTTGTTTTTTTCCGTATTTCTACCCTTTTATTTTCCATCATTCTCTCTTCTTACCGCCCTTCCCCTTCCACCGACTCTCATACTAAGTCCTACTATCTGGAACATATATTATAGGTAATTGACTTTTTTCGGAAGGGTAGTGTGTTTTATTTTGCTATGGTCTGTTTAACTTACAATGGTTTGGTTTGGTTATTCCTGAATGCTCCCTGTTTATTGTCAAAATATTGCGAAAGTCTACGCAATTATTTAATTTCATAATGTAGTGCTCTGGCAGTATTGTGATTTTTACAGTATATAAATTGTGATGAGACACATAGTATTTAACCATGACGACTTATTTAAAGTTTTCAGAAATAAAGACAGTCTGAGAGGTTAGAGATACCACCAGTATTAAGTCGTGCAAATATTAATTAGAAAGTAAACAATAATAGTGCCACCGCATTTCTTGTTTAGATACTCCTATTAATACCTTGTGTAGAAGCTAAAACTAGCTAAAAGTCATGATTTCTCCTGCAAACACGTTATTTCAATTAGGAAAGTTAATAACACAAATAGGACGTTTCTCAAACAATATATGTTTTTAGGTATATTCAATGATTTGTTAGGATTACTGACTCCTATGTATAATATGTATGCTATGAAATTATCTGATGTAATAAATCTTTCTTATCGCTTTCGATTCTCCAAATTATCTCCAAAGATCCGCGGATAATCTTTTATTTTCCAAATATAGATGATATTTGGTGATAAAAACTCATTAAACATACTTTCAGGAAACAATTTCTTTTTTTTAAACAATAAGTTTAAATAAAGTTCTCCATAAACATATGAATATGTGTTTTCTAAATATCTAACATTGATTTTTTTATAGAATCATGTACATACGGAAATATGGCTTATTGATTATTGCAATTAATACAATTAATTTTATTTCCCAAGTTCACGTAATGTTGGTCGTAAAATTTAAAGTGTCTGATTAACACTTGTGTAAATATTGTTTTCTAGATAGGGCTCAGTGTCTTGTTTTATATTTATGTCAGCTATGTCCCCTCAGACAATAAAAGCTGTTTAATCATTTATTAGTTACACATTTTATTAATTGAAAATTTGCACCAGACTAAAATATTAATAAACAACTGTGTTATTTCTCTTTTAAAGAGAAATCTGACTTGTGTAAACCATTAAACAATACGCATATTATACTGTCACTTGTCTAATTTTTAACATCCTGTATATCAACATTAAGTGAACCCAATTTTTCACATAATTTATCTCTTTAGGTCGGGATAGAAATATTAAACATGATTGTTTATATTACACCATATAATACGGTAGGTATCATATGTAATCCAGTGTCAACTCACTACTTTATTTTTAGTCGATTACAAATCCAGTGTCATCCTAATTACTCCATAAAAAATAGTGCTATTGATTATAAATGCAGAGTCATTGTCATTTTTTAATAATTGTCTGACAGGGGTAGCCCAACACAAAATAAAAAGGATTTTTAGACGATTCCTTTTTGGCAAATGTAGGTTGTTAATGTTCTAAGATATATTGTAATAATTATTTTTCCAAACATTTCGTCGCAATCATACCTGATCAAGATCATTCAGAAACAGGCGCTCAGTGCAATGCAACTCGTTTCATGTTCTCCAATTTCTTTTAAACACTTAAATTGTGGTTTAAAAGTTTTCATTGTAGATTTTTTGATTGCAAATTCGTTAAATGAAAAAAGTAAATTTACAAAAATACTGAACTCCGATGAAAATTTAAACAAGCGAAGTACTTTATCAAATGGCAGTATCAAAAGCTGAAATTCATCAAACGAATGGATAACAACTGTCATTTTCCTGACCTAGTAAAGGCATTTAAAAAAAATGGTTATGTAGAAAATGGTAGTTTAAACCTCGACATTTATAAATTTTGGAAAATAAATCATCAAATTTGATTGTGTCTTTGTTTCTTTATTCTTTATTTGTTTTGTCCATTTTTCTGACCTTTTATTGTTCATTATTCTCTCTTCTTAACTCTCCCCCGGACCCTCATATTGAGTCACAGTATCCTGAACGTGTGTTATAAGTTGCTGTCTTTTTCTTTAGGAGAAGGGTGTTGTATTTTGCAATGGTCTGTTTAACTAACCATGTTTTGTTTTGGTAATTCATGAAAGGGTCCCTTTGTTTTGTCACAATATTGCGATAGTCTAGATAATGATTTGATTTCATAGTGGAGTTTCCCTGGCAGTATTGTAATTTTTACCGTATAGTCTTTGTGATGAGACACATTGTATTGAGCTTGACGACTACATTTTTTTTTAATTTCAAGTCTTTAGAAATGACTACAGACAGTCTAATATGTTAGTGATATCATTAGTACTAAGTCGTGCAGTTATCAATTAAAAATGAAAACAAAAATAGTTCCACCGCATTTCCTTTTTTGATTCTCTCTTTGTATATAATATTAACTAATCTAGAAGTCATGATTTCTGCTGCCAACACGTTATTTCAATTAGAAACAGCTAATAACACGAATAAGACGTTTCTCAAACAAATATGTTTCTTAAGTTCATTCATTGATTTGATAGGATAATTAACTCCGAAGTATAATGTGTATGTTTTGAAATTATCGGAAATAATAGATCTTTCTAATCGCGTACGATTCTCCTAATTATCTATAAATGAATCTTTTCTTTTCCATAGATGATGATTGGTGACGATTAAACATACTAACACGAACCAATTTATTTTTTTTAAAGAATTAGTTTAAATTAAGTTCTCCATAAACATTTTCAAATGTGTTTTCTAAATATCTAACATTATTTTCTTTCATAGAATCATGTACATAATGAAATAAAGCTTATTGATCATTGCAGTTAATACAATTAGTAATATTTCCAAAGTCCACGTTATGTTGGTCATAAAATTTAAAGTTTCTGATTTATATTTAACGTGTACATATTGTTTTCGAGATATGGGTCAGTGTCCGTTAAGTTTCCTTCTTACAATAAAACTGTGTATTCATTCATTAGTTACACCTTTTGATTATTGAAAATTTGCACCAGGCTCAAATATTTATACAAACTTTGTTATTTCTTTTATAGAGAAATGGAACTTGTTTGTACAACCAAAATTTTGAATTTTTGAAATACTAAGGCTTTTCTACCTCAGGCATAGATTACCTTAGCTGGATTTAGCAAAACTTTTAGGCATTTTTGGTCCTCAATGCTATTCAACTTCGTACTTTATTTGTCCTTTTTAACTGTTTTGGATTCGAGCGTTACTGATGAGTCTTTTGTAGACGAAACGCGCGTCTGGCGTATATATAAAAAAATTTAGTCCTGGTATCTATGATGAGTTTATTTATACTGTAACTTGGCTAATTCTTTAAAGCATGTATATCTCAACATTTTTGAAAAACCATTTTTTCACATTATTTTATCTTGTTAGGTCGGGATAGATATATGAAACAAGTTTGTTTATATAACACCATGCAATATATTATATGTAATCCAATGCCATTTTATTAGTTAAAATTGCATGTAATCGATTACAAAGCCGGTGTTATTCTTATAAAGTCAAAGCAAAATTATGTGCAAATAATTTAAAATGCAATGGAATCCTAAGTATGGTCTTTTTGTTCTTGAAATTTTGCCAGAAATTGGGCATCCTCGGGTTTTATCCATGGAGTGGCATAAACAAAATGTCACAGATAACCCCTACTTTAGTGTTATCGATAACGAATCAAATGTCATCATAATAACTTGAAAGCAAATTTAATGTAATCGATTACATTTGATTTCGAATGTAATTGTAATGATATTGATTATGATGAATTGTAATTAAATTACAACCTCTTTTGCTTTAAAGGAAACAATATCAGATGTAAAATCAGTTATTTTTTGTTTACAACATAGAAAATGCTAATTGTGAGATCTAAGACAATCGCTCGTAAAGCAAACGGACCAGGGCATTCATGACATGGCAAACAAATCGTAAAAAAGAATGCTATACAGAACGTAACTAAAAAAACTGAAGACAGCGCTAACACAAACAAAACGTAAACGGGTTGCAATTTCAGTTGATCAGTTGATCACTTAAATTATTTTTGTGACATCTTAACTTATTTAAGTGCCTTCTAAGTTGTTTCAATTTGAGGGCCACTGATGATTTTTTATAGAGAAAATGCTGGTCTGATACACAACTTCAATCTTGGTTTATATGTGTTAATTTATAACCACTGTTGGTGATTGTTTCATCCCCGGGAAATCACAGCTAAGATTTTTATATTTTCATAAGTTATATGACCATTACAATAACATGTTGAAGACATATAATCAAACAAGTTTGCATAATACATATGCTATTACAAATCTTTGAAAATGTTTAACATAAAAGATTTTTATTCGAAACAAATATGTTTATTGTAATCTGGAAATAATGACAATTCCAAGTATATTTTACAGACAGTTTCCTTGTTAGATTTTAGAGTAAACACATCAGCGCAAGACTAACGATCAACTTGTTTGTTACATTTTAAATCAATAAGAACTTTTATAGTGTTTACATATTTTTTTAATCATAATATATGAGTACAAGGAGATCATGGAGGAAACGTACTCTAACATAAACTGCAACCACAATCAATGTATAGCATGTATAGATGTAAAGGTTAAGATAATCATATACAGCACAAGATAAAACCAATGTGTGAAACATTCAATCACAGATTAATAATATCTCAAACCAGAACAATAAAAACTAGATCAAATATCTGATCATATTACAAACCAGACATGATAAAGGATCAACTAAGTGTTTCGTATTCACTTGAGGATAATATAAATTTGGTACAAAAGAAATTCTAGGTGGAAAAACGAAAATATAATTACAAACATTATAATTTATATACATATATGTTCAATATATGCGACGGTATTCTAAAGTGCGATGATCACGCTTAACTCTTTACCATTCGGCATAAATTGCACATTTTGTGCCGCAGAGGAACGATCAAATGTAAAGCAATCATAAACTTCTTATTACTGTTGGTAGACTTATAATCTAAGACTTTTAATATAAAACATAGTTTTTCAGTAATATTAATGACAGATTTGAAAAACAAATTATCATATTTGATCACGTGATATACAGTCCAATGTCAGGTGACAACAACAAAACACTCAGAAAATTGTAAAACTTTGATTAAAAATGTCCCTTTTGAAGTTTATTTATGGAAAAAGTACCAACAGAGCATTCATATACAATGTTAGGAATAACATCTCAACGAAAATGAACCCTGCATGGTCTATTTATGTGAGAAACAGCATTTTTTATAGCCAAACATCCTATGTGCATGATGTGGGTGATCTGGGTCAAAATTGTTATTTTCGAGCTTTCTGAGTAAAAACCGTAGCCAAACTGTGCAACTGAAGTGAATCAACACTTAAATGCCTACAATCATTTTAAAGACAGAAAAACTTAATTCTTACACCTTCATCATCCCTTAGTTACCGATTTGTAATAGATTATCTTAACATGTATGTCTCTATCATTCTATAAACGACTATAGACAGAAGACAGAAAATTAACTTTGTCACAAGGAAAAAAATATTTTCAATTTGAAATAAGAATTAACTTCAAGTCAGGTCAAGTTATTTAATATTGTTATTGTTTTTTTTTTAAACCGGACATTCACCATTGCAGTATACGAACCCGGATCGCTTGATTACTAGCCTGAGATACATCCCCTTAGCTACAGAATCATACGGTTAAAATTGATTAAATTCATAAAATTGAGAATGAAAATGGGGAATGTGCCAAAGAGACAACAACCCGACCATAGAGAAGACAACAGCAGAAGGTTACCAACAAGTCTTCAATGCAGCGAGAAATTCCCGCACCGGAGGCGTCCTTCAGCTGGCCCCTAAACAAATATATATACTAGTTCAGTGATAATGAACGCCATACTAAACTCCAAATTGTACATACATGTTGTACACAAGAAACTAAAATTAAAAATAATACAAGACTAACAAAGGCCAGAGGCCCCTGACTTGGGACAGGCGCAAAAATGCGACGGGGTTAAACATGTTCATGAGATCTCAACCCTCCCCCTATACCTCTAGCCAATGCAGAAAAGTAAACGCATAACAATACGCACATTAAAATTCAGTTCAACAGAAGTCCGAGTCTGATGTCAGAAGATGTAACCAAAGAAAATAAACAAAATGACAATAAAAATACATAAATAACAACAGACTACTAGCAGTTAACTGACATGCTAGCTCCAGACTTTAATTAAACTGATTGAAAGATTATGTCTTCGTCATATGCATATCAGGCACAATCCTTCCCGTTAGGGGTTTAGTATCATACCATCATAACATATACTTATTTTCAATGTGATTTGTAATAAATTTTTTTAAGTTGACATTTCACATACAAATATTATATTCAGAAAGACGTAAAAACTGCACTTTTTTACATCTTTAAAAGAACACATAATGTGAGACGGTGTGTACACTAGGGGGAAATAGTGGAAAAGGGGGGAGGGTAATTATGATTTTAATTAAAAAAACAAGTTACACAAGTACAAAACTGTAGTAAGAAATGCATTTTATTTATAATATTTGGCCTCTGGAACCACAATATGCACGTTTTAACTGGTATGGGCAGGAATTCTAAGAAATAGTTGCTGAAAATTATTGACATGTTGACAATGTTCACTGCTTCGTTTTTCGAAGAAAATTGATAAAAAAATAACCTAATGAACCTTCATCTTATAAAGCTCAACACAAAACTGAAAGAAAAAAAACAACATAAGTCCCAAGTCAGGAGCCTGTATGTAATTCAGTGGTTGTCGTTTGTTTGTGTGTTACATATTTGTTTTTCGTTCATTTTTTTACAAAAAAAGGCCGTTAGTTTTCTCGTTTGAATTGTTTTACATTGTCTTATCCGGGCCTTTTATAGCTCACAATGCGGTATGGGCTTTGCTTATTGTTGAAGGCCGTACGGTGACCTATAGTTGTTAATGTCTGTGTCATTTTGGTCTTTTGTGGATAGTTGTCTCATCGGCAATCATACCACATCTTCTTTTTTATAAGTGACCGATTTTTGCGGTTTATAGAAACCAAACACAATATTTTCATAATTCGAGATTTACACAATTCTTAAGTTTTTTCTGTTAAAGTTAGCTGATCTTTTTTAAAACAATGATAGCTTAATTGCTTTATTTAACCACAAAGATCAACCCAAAATTATACAACTGGCATTTTAACGTGAAGCTGAAACTCACAGGTTTCATTGAAGCTCTTGTTGAAATTTGTTGATAGTCAAATGGCAAAGAACTTAAGGTTTGAATCCAAATTTTACGCAAAACAGTGCTTATGACCCGAGTTTGGGTCATAAGAACGGTATAGAGTTAATTGCGCTGGTCTCCAGTAAAGTGCGATGGTGTCAGACACGAAAGTGAGATGGTGTCAGACACTAAAGTGCCAAAATGTCAGGCACTAAAGTGCGATGGTGGCAAACACTAAAGTGTGATGGTTTTTTTTATGTGCGATCAGATAACACGATAAAGTTTGATGGTATGACACGCTAAAATCTGATGGTGTAACGGGAATGTGGTTTTCGTTTTGTAGGGAGTTCCAATATTTCTTTCGTTTCATTGTTTTATTTATACAGCAAGCCATAGTCTAACTCTTTAGAATGTGTTTACGCTGGTCATTGCATAACCCTATATAGCGTGTCATACCGAAGGGGGCAAAGGCTTTACATTGAGGGTCGTATGCTTATTACTAGTAGTTCAATACATGCACGACATTTAGGGTTGGATGGATATTTCATACTACATCTTAATTTTTTTATGCAAAGTACAATAATTGTCCACAAAATGTAATACTTACATTGCATTTTAAAATTGTCAGGAATTTAGTAGTAGTCATTTGTTGGTTCATTTCATATTTGCTGTTCCTTTATTGTATTTGTATTTAAATCAGGGGTTGTTATTTTTCTCTTTTGAATTGTTTTCACTGGATGTTTTGAGTTCCTTTGGTCTTAATAGCAATTTCATTTTGAATAGAGAGTCGTCTTACTGACAATAATATGATGATACTACATATCTGTTCGATAGGTTGCTGGTTAGTTGACATATATTTATTGTTTAACAGAAATAACAAACCATATTTTATTTTTTTGTATAGAATAATCTAAATACAGAGTAAAAGAAGACTTTTTTTGACTTTGCGGTATGGGCTTTGCTCATTGTTAAAGGCTATACGGTTACCCATAGCTGTTAATTGCTATAACATTCGGTATTTTGTGGAGAGTTGTCTCATCGGCATTCACACCACATCTTCTTTTTTAAATATTCATTTTGCTTGTATTAATTTGATTTCATTTCAATGGTCGAACTAAATAAAATTGTAATATAAAAGTGTGTCGTGATGTTAGTAATTTAAGGCAATGAAATACAAATAATAGTGTCTATAGATAAAAAAAAACCATTGAATTCACTTATCAAATTAAAGCTTTAGATTTATGGTTCCGAAATGTGTCTGTAATTGACAACAAGATAAAAACAAGAATATATGTTATGAATCTCAATGAGACAAATATCTATCACTGACCAAATGACGTAAGAATAATATTTTCAAATGAAAGTGTTCAATACATGAAACAGATTTTTGGAATTTGAAAAAAAATGAAGACATTTATGAATTAACACTTGATCAATATTAAACTGCTTTACATTTTTGCAATTTACTGATTCCCTTTTAATCACGTGCTACATGTATAGTTGATAAAACAAATAAACAGACAGGATTACCCAATATTATTGCACGATTTTCAAAATAAGAAAAAAACATGAAAGGAAGAGGTTATGATAAATAGATAATCTAGCTATGTCTACATTGAGGTTTTTATAGTTTTGTTTTTATCTTGTTTGTCCTTGTACTTGAAATTCCTAATTTATTGGCAAAGTGTTGCAAAGTAAGGCGAAGTATCAATCTGTTTTAATTCCTGTATGAAATATTCCAGGTGGAATGTACACGGAATATAGTAGGAATATTGCTCTGAATTCCTACCAGAAAATAGTGATATTCCAGTCAGACAGTAGTAGGAATCCACACGGAAAATAGCCGAAAAATTTAAATTAGCAGGAATTTCTAAGTAGGAATATTGTATATATTCCTACCTGGAATATGCAAATTTGCAGGAATAATTTGGTATGAAAATAAAATTCCTACTAGAAAACCTAGTATGAATTTTTCAAAATTCAACCCAGAAAAATATTTTCTGGTAGGAATCTAAAAATATACAAAATGTAAGTGTTTATTCACAAATACACAACTGGGTCAATGATTTAAGTTTGAATCTCAACAAAACATGAACAAAGAACTAAGGAAATTCATGGAATAAATTCATTTTGAAAAAATGGACTTTTGAAATGTATAAGGAAACTGCAATATATGCAAGCTAGAAATTGTGTAATACATAAACATGAAGATAAGCCCAAAATATGCCTAGTTGAAATTAAGAGTGAATAAATAATGTATAAAATTATGCACTTTTGTTGAATTAATTGATTACTAAATATTTTTGGCAGGCAGATAATTTTTTTTATTTTGAATGTAAAAGAATTACCTTCAGTCTTCATAAGCCATATGTTCTTACATTTCTATATTGTAGTTGTGTGACCCTAGCTTGCAGCATTGTGTTCCAACACAACTTTTCATTCTTTTCCCCTCCAACTTTTGAATTTGTGAATTTGAACTTGCTTGCATTTAACACTGCAATATGTGTGTACATAGCAAACAGGAATCCAGTTCAAGATAATTCCAGGTAAAAAGATTATCTGGTAGGAATCTATAAATTGATTCTGGTAGGAATCTTGTACAAGTAGTAGGAAAATAAATGATTTAATTAGATTTTCAAAACAGACAAAAATCCATACAGACTTTTAAGATTCCACCTAGGTAGTAGGATTTTGGTAGTAGGAATATAAAAATATCCAATCAGAATTTTTTTCATTTTCCATGTCCGCCTACTTTCTATATGAAATCTTTGATTCTAGGTAGATTCCTACTTCATTCCTACTAGTGTCTTGGTGGAATCCTACTAAATATTTCGTACGGGATCGCACTCTCTAATATGTGTTATTTAATTTATTAAACTGAATGTTCTCTAATTACTGTCTGTCAAATTTCAAATTTCAAATTCAAAGTAATAAACTATATTATTTTGTACAAAACAACTTCCCGTGTTTAATAATTTGATCAAGCATTTCCGTGAAGGGTAAAAGAGTACTTGCCATACGATGAAGTAAATTGTCTGCCTTGAATTTAGCAATCAACATACGACATTCTGACCTACAGAAAAGGAAATTAGTTTAACGAAACCTAGTGTACTTTAAAATTCAAACAAGTTGAATAGTTTCATATTTGTTATATATTTTTGGATTTGTTTTTAATTTTTCAAACAGTTTGTATGTCTGTGATGTTTCTTTTCACAGTTATGATGCCATGTTAACCAAGTATGTCTTTTTGAGTTTGCTTTGTTTAACATGTTTTATGTGCTGTTATATGTATCTTGATCTTTTTTTTATTTTTTCGCCTTGGCTTCGACTGATGAGTTTGATTTTAGCTTTGGCATCTTTCGTGTCTTTTTTTTTTATACAAGTTAGAGTTTAACCTCGATATTAAACCAGTATTAGCTCGTCTTAGTCTCAGTTCTTAAAACTTGTATGTACCAAGTCAAACAATTATACGTACGTTTGTTCTGTTGATTTATACAGGAGAGTGTTTGAATGGTAAGTTTATGAAATCCAATTTTTAGAATTTATCTTGAAGATGGGATTTAATAAATTCTTTTTCGAAGTCCATACGATATATACAGTGAGCACATGATAACGGTAATAAATAATAATAGTATGAAATCATTTCGAAACATTGTAAATTTAATATCATACTACAATCGATTACATTACCGGTATTAATTTGAAAATATGCAGGATAAAAATCTCATCAGTGATTCTCAAGCCCAAATTTTATAATATCTAATTCAAAAGTTTGCATATTGATGAAATGGACCTGAAGAATATCCATATTTAGATTCGTTTTATTAAACAGTCAGCAATTAAGAATTTCCTTTTCTGTACTTAAAGTCATGATTTCATTGTAGTTGCACGAGAGCATTGTTTTCTTGTAACCCTCAAAGATAACCCGCATTATTTGATAATGATTTTCATTTCGTTAATTTCGTTAATAAGAAATTGAATGGCACGATCAAACGAAGTTGTGCAAATATCTCAGCTTATTGTTAATGGAGTTGGAATAAGTCTTTTAACTGCTCGAATTGAAGGTTTGTGAAGTATAATTCATATTTATGCACACGTCTGCAGACCCCATTTCAAACCTGGTCTCTTTATGATGACTCTTTTATGTCGATTTGGTTTGAGTTGATTTTGTATAATTGTTGTAATTTTCCTTTGTTCTCTTTGCAATAGCATAAATTGTTCTAAATAATAAGGATGTTATTATCACAAGCAGAAAACCCTAGCCGTATTTGGCACAACCTTTTTGAACTTTTGAATCTCAGAGCTGTACAACTTTGTACCCCTTTTTTTGACTTTCGAATTTTTATATCTGGGCGTCACATGAGACAGGGTTGCAATCGCAATTATTTAAACTCGCATTATGAAATTGTATACATTAATTAAACAGGATTTTTCTCAAATTCTCAAAAATTAGAATTGCTTTTAAGTGTAAAATAACAAAATCGCAAAAAAAAAAATGCATGCAATCATTTCTGAATTTACAGTATGTAGTTCAATAAATTTACCTACGCCAATTATAATTTTCTATCTACTAATATAATTTAGAATTTTCTAAAGATAATATCGCTTTCATTGTAATGACTTTTCAGAACAACTTCAGACAAACAATTACATTCACTCTACTACAAACAACTTTCAATCGTTGACGTTTTCTCGTTAGACACATGACTGACATGAAACACTATAAAATTGTCTGTGCCTCATTCAGATTTGATGTCCCTGTCCTTATTACAATTTTCAATCGACTGTGAAATGGCATCATTATTTTGGTCTGCTGAATTATTTGATTGAGAGCAAAATGACATGCCGCCATTGTTTTGGCTACAATTAGGACTTTTTGAGTCATTCTGATTTTTTCTTCTTACTTCAACTTTTGGAGGACCAGGTTGTTCAAGTTTATATTCTAGCATATCCTTTCCTGGTGAAAACTGATTCGAATATTTAACAACTGTAATCCGGTTTTCATTATTCGCTGGTATTTCTATATCTTCTATTGCGAAGTTATTGTTATCACAAACAATATTAGAGACGACTCTCAAACATGGAATTGTGTTCACCATGGCACATCTGAATTGATCTGTTCTAGCAATATAGATCAATGGGTTCCACACGACGGATGCTTTAGCTATAATTGCTGGAAAAACAGCAAGACCAACAGGAATGTCTTCCGAACTTTGTAAAATACTCCAAAGACAGACGATAGCGTATGGAAACCATGATAGGGAAAACGCACCTGAAATATCAAATATTATGTTAAAAGTGCAAAAATATCATTACATAATTTAATTTTAGATGTAACGCGTCTTCTGATTGGCTGACGTTGTTATGTTTATCAGCTCATATATATCATTTTGTCATGTGACATCATTATCATGGTTTATTTAAAATTAAATTATAAGAAAAGACTGTAACATTTTTTCTGCCTATTCCAAAAAGCATAAAAATATGGTGCATACTTTGAAATAACCTGCTACGCATTCCTTAAACACACTACATGTAACATGTACAATGACATTTAAAATAACACTCTACCTGGCAGTAATATAAAAACAATTAAAACCCAATTCTTCAGGGAACAATTGAAGGTCTGTCCACCTCGATAATAAGAATGAAATTTAAAAAAACTATGTTAGAAAATGTCACTCCTTGTTGATGTAATTTGATTCTTCAAATTGATATAAAAAAAATAAGATTAATAGGTATATGAAGAAGACTTAATTGTTTTATTATGAACAGAAAATAATTTTTAGCAAAGGTCAAAATCTAGAACGTCAAATTGACCTTTGACCTTGACCTCAATTTCAAGGTCATAGGTCAGTGATCTCAATCAAAAGACCCCAGGTCAATCATTTGTATGGTTGTGGAGAAATACTGATTTCAAATATATAAGGTGAGACAACTCCTATAAGGGTTAACCAAAACACTTCGACTGAAATAGGTTGAAGTTGCGCTTTTCTGTAATCAGTAATTTGGCAAACAAATCATATCATTAACTGTAACAGTTTCTTTTGAATAATGATAACAAGCAAAATTCTAAATTTATAACATGACCTTGACCTTCGACCTTGATCTCAATTTCAAGGTCATAGGTCAGTGAACTCAAAACGGAAGACGGGAGGTCAATCACTTGTATGGTTGTGGAGAAATACTGATTTGAAATACATAAGGGGAGGAAACTCCTATAAGGGTAAACCAAAACACTTTGACTGAAATAGGTAGAAGTTGAGCCTTATTGTAAACAGTTATTTGGCAAACACATCATATTATTTACTGTCACAGTTTCTGTGGAATAACTATAACAAGCAAAATTCAAAATTTAGAGCATAACCTTGACCTTTGACCTTGACCTCAATTTCCTTCAAATGGACCAAGGACTTCATATCAAAAGACTGTAGGCCTCTACGACTTATAACGTATGAATTTATTCAACAAATCGGCTATCTTAAATTTTCAAAGGGAAATAACTCCCATAAGATGTCTTCCGATCATGCAAGTCAAAATAAACAAAATCATTCTAAAGAGTAGACGAACAATTTGGTGAAAACAGTTTGTTAAAATCTTTTACGGTTTTAGAGATATAGCGATAACAAATAAAAGGGGAGATAACTCCTATAAGAATAAGTGTTCGGTCACACAGGGTGAGTTTTGAAACCCCCATTACTGTACAGCATCATTGGCGAAAAAATCCATTCGATATGTTGTAAGACAAAAACGCATCTCAGACGGCAGAAGAAAAACAAATAATCAGAAGAAAAACAAAAGGTCTTTCCACGAAAAGTGGAAAGACTTAATTATATGTAATGAGAGCCAGTCATTTTATTGCTGTTTTTGTTTCAAATAACATGTTTTTCAAAAGATTGCTATACATTAATAGGGTATATTTCAATAACGGAAATAAAAAAAACACAGAGAAACACGACACTAAACATTTGGGTGGACAAGATTTTTCCAGATTGATCTTGCAATTAACAGTAGCACCTATTTTCTTTATCTTTAAAACAATGAAAAAAAATATCAAAGATTCGAACAAATTTGAAAATATAGTTTTTTAACCATATAGGGAGAGGCGAATTATCAAACGCATAAGGCGAGAATAAATTGACAATGCTTAGGATTAAATAGGAGAAAATAACATCCCATAAAACACAACATTACATTAAGGAACCCCATCTAAAAATGAGGGTGATCCCAGGTGCTACGGAACAATACGAAGATCCTGCTTTATATGCCATTGAATAATGAAAAGAAAAGTATGGGTTAGCGTTTATCATGTTTGATTTACATTTATATAACAAATAATTCCGAATTTTTGACAAAATTTTCAAAAAGGAAGAGCAGCAAGAGTAGTCATCAGATCTTAAAATTTACTGACCAAAACATTTCCCCTAATAGTCTGTATGTCACAGATGACCAATATAGTGTCAATTGTCACAATCCGTTCTTCTTTTTTTCTTCAGTTGTGATTGTTTGACACTACGAATGAGTATAAGTGTGTATTTACAATACGAAACATCACGAGTTACATTATAGGAACAGGACTTGCTTAAAAACATTATATCACCCCATTCTTTGTTTGGGTGTGTATACATGTAGTTATAACTTTCTGTGTAGCACACATATTTGGTGGACTGGATTGTTTTACTGTCATTTGCTATTACTTTTGTTAACATTGTCATTGCTTATTTGTCTTGCCTTCTTCTTATCATTTATGTCTCCTAGCATCGTCAGCCACTTTTTACCATCGTTCAATCTACATATGGCCCTTCTCTTGATTTGTATATTTAAAATGGATGTTGTGGTTAAGATCATATTTTTTCGGTGGCCTTATATTTATCTATTTATTATTAAACCGTTTTGTCATTTATTCTGCACTGTTTTATGTTTTATTATGTAAACCTCTTCTGGACCTTGGTGTACCAGTACTACAGAAAATTTGTACCGACATAATGACAAGTGTTTTTATATGGTTAACTGGTCATGATGGAGGACGTTTAGCAATCATCAATAAATAAAAAATAATTAGTTTCGTTGACCTTGAATACACGACCAAAACTGACCGAAAAGAAAAATGAGAGAATATATCTAAACTGTTTAGCCTAAAGATATACTTAATCAGAGTCAAGTGTATTAGAAGTCAATTAGATAAGGAAGTGCGTCAACCTTATACGACTAAGAAAGACATATGACTAATGGTTCTAGAGTATTCGGCACCAGAACAAATACCTTTAGATAAGGAATTTAATTAGATAGTCTGAACATACTCGGTTAAAATACTTTTCCTATAGACAAACATTTCCTCAGTTTTAGTTTGAAACTCGGGTTTGTTCCTCTTCTATTTGTGATTTTCGAACAGCGGTATACTACTTTTGTCTAAAACTATTTCCACATAGTCACTTTACATGTTTTCAGGACTTTGTGTCAGTTGTTAGATAATACTTCGTCGTAATCAGCATTATATTAAAGCAGTAGAAAGTAAAATCACGTAAGTCCTGAACTCCAAGGAAAATTCAAATAGGAAAGTCCCTTATCAAATGGCAAAATCAAAAGCACGAACACATCAAACGAATGGATAACAAATCTTATATTCCTGACTAGGTGCAGGTATTTTCTTATGTAGAAAATGGTAATTTAAACCTGGTCTTACAACTAGCGAGACCTTTCACTTGTATGACAGTCTCATCAAATTCCACTATATTGATAACGATGTGTGAAAAACCCAAACAGACATAGTCCACAATTTCCACGTTAAAGTATATTTCCTGTTAACATTGATACATAAATGTATATGTCTTATAACTACAATCAAACTTCAATGTTTGTTATATATAACAGTTGGTTGAATAAGAGTGATAGACTGCCACGCCTACATAATAATGAGGTCTTATGAAGAACCTTGCTTTTGATTATTCAAAAATGTTTTAATAGCTATTGTTGATATATCTAATTGTTTCAGTTATAAAAGTGTTTATTGGTGATGTAGCAATACTGTTCTATGTCGTGTGTCACATTTTAAGACATTCTACTTAACAAACTTAAAAAATGATCTATCTGTAAGTTTATCGACTTTATTAGAATTGCAAATGTATCACAAGTTTAATTTTTTACACAGACACTTTATTTATCACACCTGTGCAAGTGACATTCAAATAAACTCATCATATATACCAGGACTGGAATTTCATAATTACGTAAGAAGCGCATTTCGTCTACAAAAAACTCCTCCTGACTCTCGAATAAAAAAATGTTTAAAAGGTAAGAAAAATCAGTAAAGGTTACATTTAAAGATTACACAAGATATCTGACAAAATACATAGAGTAGAAGATGGAAGCTGATCGAGAATACCATCTTTCATTATCTGTATGTGCACCCGACATAACCTCAAATGAATACATGGTTAATAGGGTGCCAAATAATATATAGAGGCGAGACGAACATTCATTAGTTAGAAATAGATTGTCTACTGTAGAACATCTTAAAGCGAGGTGAAGCTCGAACACCTCAAATCATATTGTCATAAAATCAATGACAAGGTAATATTATGTTATACGAACAACACATACACTACTACAGTGTCACGACTGTATAGTCTTAATTCGAAATAAAATTGGTTTGGACACGTTGAATTGAAACCAATGACAGGATATCCAGTTAATATACGGAATCATGACAACATCATAATATTTTAGAAAAGACATATGTCTGATGGCTTTAGAATATTTTCTACTAGAACAAATCAAATTGAGAATGGAAATGGGGAATGTGTCAAAGAGACAACAACCGACAAAGAGCAGACAACAGCCGAAGGCCACCGATAGGTTTTCAATGCAGTGAGAAACTTCCGCACCCGGTGGCGTTCTTCAGCTTGCCTCTAAGAAAATAAGTATACTAGTTTAATAATAATGGAAGTCATACTAAACTCTTAACAAAGTTTTTTTTATCTCAGAAATATCATCTTGTTTGCACAAACTTTCACTTGAATTAATCTTCAGCAGGGATACTAGTTCCCACCGGTTTAAACACAAATTTTCATATTTATCATCTGTACAATGACAAAAAAGAGACATACAATAATAATGAATCAAGAAACATTTTTGTGGTGCTTTGGTGTTACTATTCAGTCAAGAAAGGAACTGACTCATAACAAATAATTGTTTTGAAAAGTTAGTCATTAGTACCTTAAAATCAGGAATGTGAATATACATATTAACATAAACATAAAGCGTTGACGGAATTTTATTTTTGAAGTCTACTAGATTAAACTTACTTTTGAATACATTCCTGACATTCCAATGTTTTGGTGTGATCGTCTCTTATAAAGGTAGATATAGAAAGTTATTAAGGATAGAAGAAAATTACCTTTAAGTTAGCTGTATTTTGCAAAACTTTTTGGAATTTTGGTCCTCAATGCTCTTCAACTGATGAGTCTTTTGTAGACGAAACGCGCGTCTGGCGTATATACAAAATTTAGTCCTGGTATCTATGATGAGTTTATTTATAAAGTGATGCGACCATTTACAAATTTTTAATAAATAGTGTTACAACACTAAATATTTCATACATCTAAACAATGAAACGTTATTTCGTCTAATAGTTTAATCAAACTTTCGAATTGATGACTGTCATATTGTGTGATAGTTGGTGTTAAATGTCATTTTAATCTATATATATGTATATCATATATTGGGGCATGTTTAATAGAAGAGCATCGGGAAGAACCGCTGAGTAAACTGGCAATCCTAGCCATTTAAGATGGGTTCCCAACGCATTGTCCACTATCGAAATAGTATGCCTACAGTAACTTAAATTAAAATGTCCATTAACAATTATTATTAAAAAAGAAAGCACACATTATGTACCAAACCACTTAAATCAAAATCTGACTTACATACCATTTACGTAATTGCAAGGAAAGAATTAATACATGCAACAACTTATATCAAAATCTGAATAATTCACTTTTTAAGTAATTGCGAGGACAGATATAATGTATTCAACCACTAAAATTAAAATCTGACTTACAAATAATGTATGTAAGTGCAAGGAAAGAATTAATACATGCAACCAATTGAATTAAAATCAGAATAACCGACTTCTTAATTAGTTGCTAGTACCGTTTTAATGCAGACAACCATTAAAATTAAAATCTGACTTACAGACCATTTAAGCAATTTCAAGGAAAGAATTAATGCATGCAACCATTTGAAATAAAATCTGAAAACAGACCATTTAAACAATTGCAAGAACAGATATAATGCATACAACCACTAAATAGGAATCTGACTACTGACCATTGAAGCAATTGTGAAGACAAATGCTTGCATCCACTTAAATAATAAACAACTGCGCCATGAGCGCATGATACGCCCGACGTCTTGTGTGGAATATTTATGCAATAATCATAAATAGTTTCTGAGAAAGTTTTAAGCAATAACCATATATTCTTTTTGAGACACGGCGGGACATGTGAAACCCCCCACCCTGTTTTTTTTTTTACAAAAACCTAAATATCACTAAAATAAAATTTTGAATCAAAACCAAAAAGTATACAGATCTTAATATTAATATAACAAAGAAGTGTGTAAAGTTTTAAGCAATAATCATAAATTGTTTTTGAGATACGGCACAACATGTAAAAAATCCCTCCCTCTTTTTTATAAAATACTCAATAGCTCAAAAATGAAATTTTTAATCATCACCAAAAAGTATACAGATCTTTAGATTAATATAACAAAGACATGTGTAAAGTTTAAAGCAATAATCATCAATCGTTTTTGAGATATGGCGCGACATGTAAAAAAAAACCCTCCCCCTTTTTTACAAAATACTCAATAACTCAAAAATGAACTTTGAATCATCACCAAAAAGTATACAGATATTAAGATTAATATAACCAAGAAGTGTTTAAAGTTTTAAGCCATAATCCCGAATCGTTTTTGAGATGCAGTACGACATGTGAAAAAAAACACCCCCCTGTTTTAGTTACAAAGTGTCGTAACTCAAAAAGTATTAATCTTATTTTCACCAAAAAGTATACAGATCATTTGACCATCATAAGAAACAACTGTATTAAGTTTCATGAAATTCGGATAAGTCGTTCTCAAGTTACGGTGCGACATGTTTACGCCGGACAGACAGACAGACAGACAGACGGACAGACACCGGACATTTGTATACCATGATACGTCCCGTCAAAATTTTGAAGGGCGTATAAAAATCGGAAGTTACAGACCGTTTCAGCAATTGAAAGGAAAGTATTAATACATATAACCACATTGATTAAAATGGTCAGTACCGACTATTGAAGCAATTGTGAGGGCGGATAATAATCATGCAACCACTATAATTTAAATCTTACTAACCAACCAACTCGGCAATAGAAATGAAAGAAGAAATGTATACAACCACTTAAAAATGATAATTACCGACTAGTAAAGCAATTTTGAGGACCAATATCATGCATGCTGTTACTTTAATTTAAATTTGACTAAACGATAATTTAAGAATTGAAAGGGAACAGATGTAATGCATTCAATAACTTAAAATAAATTCTAAATTACCAACTATTCAAGCAATGAGGATGACATATATTATATGGATTCCTATATTAAGCATGCAAAGACTTAAATCTAATCTGACCTACCGACCATTCAAGCATTGAGAGTAAACATATATTATACATGCAACAACTTTAATTAAAATCAAACTCACCGATCATTAATATGATTGTGAAAGTAATTGTTTTTTCCATGTGTGATCTTCTATTCCAGCATTGCCTTGTCAACCGATATCGTCGTTGTAAGGAGTCATTTCGTATCTACACGAATAAAGAAAAACAAAAAAAAAATATTATCTTATAGAACTGAAGGATTATATGCAAGAAATCATGGCCTCGTATCTGAAGAATTATATGCAAGAAATCATGGCCTCGTATCTGAAGGAAGAAGAAAAAATGACACAATATTAGAGAAAGATATGTTCACATTTCCTGAGATCACCCCCAGTTTTTGTTACGGGTTCTTATTGCTCCACTTTTCTTTTTTTATACAGTGGTTAGTATACTCTTTGTTATACTTTGATTAATTTTTGTCATGGCGTTGACAGTCTGGGTATTATTGTCTCTTTTAAATCGCAAATCGAAAGGAATATAGACAAGTATAGAATACCTGCCATTCAAAAGGAAACATAGAAATGCCTACTAATCTGGTCACTGCCATGTGGTCACATTTACTTCATACAAACTTAAGGAGGTAGACCTAGGTTAAGGGAAATAACTCTTTAAATCATCAGTACGTTTGTGTCAACCATTTTTTTAAATATATTCTAAGCTTCTAGGTTACATAGATTATTTTCAATCTGTTTCAGGTAAATGCTTAAAATACTTTGATGAACTTGACTTTTACAAACGTACAGATGATTTAAAGAGTTATCTCCCTGAACCAAGGTCTACCCCCTTAAACGGACCAAATATCATTTTATGATTGATATAAGATAGGATTGTCGTCATACATGTACTTTGTTTAGCATCTCCAACATTTCTGTATGTCAGGACCATAAACACCGCATGTACAAATATCTTTATCAATGGTTTATTTTAAAAACTTATCAAAGTTTCCAGTAATTCTTTTTTCAAAAGACTTACCTGGGACGTTCGAATTAAAAAAGATGAATTAAGAATAAGGTACGAAGAAAAATAGCATTAAAGATCCGTATTTCTGAAAGAGAAAAAAATACAAATACAGCTCCGGTTATCTATGTATGGGATAGAACCGCAGTATTTCAAATATTTCTAAGTTTTTTTAACACTTCATAAATTATTATGACACAATCGGTGATGATTCGTGTCAACCTTAATTGTATATTCATTAAGTTATATAGTCTATATAATACATTTATCTTTTAACTTCTAGTCGTTTTAATAATGCTGTAGTAGTCCGATAGCTGCTATTCATCAAACGGAACAATTTCGGTTTTACGATTGATAGAAGATAGGTTTGTGTATTTCCTCATTTATCATCTGAAACATTCGACATCGATGGTCTCGTTTAAAAATCGCATTATGCCAGGGTTAATTTCAAAAAGTTTTGTAAGCATAAACAAACACTAAAAATGGACTCTTAAATAAAAAAAGTTGAACAAAAAATTAAGGTCATTTTCAAATGCAGCTTATGTAATCTATTTATGGGGTAGGAACCGCAGTATTTCAAACAGTTAAAAGTGTTGTAAACAGTTAAGATACAAATATAACTGTACCAATGAGAATTCGTGTCAACATAGAACTGCTGACTTAACTTGATAATCATTTATTGTAATGTAATACAGTTTGTTATCTAGATAATTATTTATCTTTAAATTGTTTGTCATAATTAGTTTGACCATAACCATTTAATTATCTGCTATACATAGTTTAATATCTAGTTATATGTGTTTATAAGTGTGTTAGTGTGTAATAAAACTGTGGTTAAATACTTAAAATAACGTTTTGAGATCATTTGCGTATCGATTATTTTCGATTATAATCTAATATTGCAATATGAAACAATGAAACTTATCCAAATATTGATATATTTGCTATTGGTAATGAAAATTGCGTAGTTTCGTAATACAGCGGATGTCAAATACTGAAAATGAAGTTTGGAGATCATTTGCGCATCGATTATTTTCAGATCTAATGTTGGAATATGAAACAAATATACTCATCGAAATATATATATATATATATATATATATATATATATATATATATTCTACTTTCAATCTAGATATTATTGGTTTCGTAATCATAGTAATAAAAGCAGTGGTCAAAAACTGTCAATATAGGGTTGAGATCATTGCGCATCAATTAATAAGGATCTGATAATGACATGGATGACCTATGAAACAATGATAATATTTATTACAGTTCACATTAACTGTCAAACATTGTGGCATTGTGGAAACGCAATGAGATAGTTATTCAGTAATAGCTTTTGATAGGATTCCAATGACGGCATACATTGATTGCTTCCATGCAAGTATGAAATATTCATTTAAATCCGTGAAACAAAAGAAATATAATGTAAAATTTATATAAATGCACATGACATTAGTCCAAACTCTGTAGTATGTCCAAAAAGTGCCTTTTTATCAAAATGTGTGATTGAAAACTATTTGTTTCTTTTTTTGTACGAATCTCGTACTGTTTGTGAGTCGATGCTTTTATTGACTTCAGATATACTTTCACCTGGATGTCTCATAAGCCCATTTCATTGCATAGCTAGTGATGCATCCAAAGCAGGAAAACACTCTCCTGTCGACGAACTTGGTTTCCACCATGTGTTTTTCAAATTTTTGTGTATCTTTATTTGAATATTTTAGATAAATTGCAGATTTAACATCGATACAAGTAGTGCACCCTGACTCAGTGTGCGGGATTTTCTCGCTGTTTTGAAGACATATCAATGGCCTTTCGTTGTGTTTTGCTTCTTGTCAGGGATGTTGGCTTGTTGAAATATTCACCATTTACATTCTAAGTTTCAATAAATTTGTTAATAATTTTTTTTCCGCTTGATAAAATTATTTAGTATCCAGAAGTTACTATAGCAATAAAGACGTTGCTAAACAAAGACTTCCAGGGACTGTTTTACTGATACGAAAAAGAGAAAACCATAAATATTGCGACACATGATAAAAAGCCGAGAACAATATTATAAATTTGTCTAAACAATCAATTACCTATATGGGATCTCATCTAACCTGCAAAACAGATCTCTAATAACTCTACAATTTTTAATAATAATCTTCATTTGGGTTGATGAACATTCTTTAGTGTTGTCATAATCTATTTAACTTTAAACGGATGTTTTTCACATCAACTTATCTTATTTCTATACACAAACATTTTTGATAGTTCATTGATTGTTTATCTAGAAGAACTTGTCGAATCGTCACATTGATTTAGCCTAAGGTGCTAATTTTCAACTGACTTTAAATTCAGTTGTAATTTATCATTAAACTACCATATATAATCTTAATCATCAATATAGTTATATCTGGTAATGATTTGGAAGTTTCGTAATAACTCTGTGGCTCAATACTGGCTATACTGGTTAGAAATAGTTTTTTAATTATTAAAGAATCAAATGTTTAATTTGAACATGAAACAATGATATTTTTCCATCTACACTATGTATGTCAATAAGGTTAAAGTTCGACCATGTAATACAGCTGTTCTCAAATACTGAAAAATGGCCCTAGAACACAGTTATTTACAAGTGCATTTCATTTAGACAAAAAATGATAACTAAAAATATCGCATCTACTCTAAGATTGTTTACTATGTACTGTACAATTTTAGGGAACATTATATCAATATTATAGAAAAGTGTATTGGTTCTAACTCAAAATATGAATCACTTTATCATGTTTATGTTAAGAGGTCTGCTATTCAGTTGGACAGCTTAAAACATGCTAATTGTTTATTTTTTTTCAAATTAGAAAAAGATCACTACTTTACCTTAAAAGGCATATCCCAAATGTTATTTACCTGTAATTTTATCCCCCTATTTACTATGTTATGTTTAAAGTATTAATTAATTAATTTGGAGGGATTATGAGAAAAAATTGCAAATTATTCCATGTTCACTCTAAGGACACTATTTGTAGGCATCGAGAATCAAAAAACTATAACTGTGTGCCCGGACCGTCGTCTTGGGGTGACTTTATATCAGTTATAAAAGAATCTAATTTTGGGATCTAAAACAACGATACTTCTCAATCTACTTTATATACCTCAATCGGGTGTAAGGTTACAATTCAGATGTGGTCAAATGTCGTCAATATCGGCTTAAAATGATTGTGTTTCAATAGCTAAATGATCTAATGATGACATGTTAAACGTTGATCACACGTATTGCAGTTCATATGTACTCCCGACCATTGTGCTTACGAAATTGATCTTTATGACAGTTAAGCAAGGTTCTATAGTATATACATTTGTAGATATACGAAGATGCCACAACTCTCTATCCAAGTCACAATTTGTAACAGCAAACCATTATAGGGCAAAGTACGGTCTACAACACGGAGCCGTGGCTCAGAAACTTATGAATGATCCCCTCCCTCCAAAAAAATATAAATAAAAAACTAGCATTTATAAACGCGTCATTGTTTAAATATCTTGATTCATTTATTACATGTATTCGCATCCTTAGTCTCACCCCTGAACTTGTTTGTCATATTTGAGTCTTTATTAAACCGTCTTTGGAACAGGAAGCAACATACCCATGTCAGACAGGTTTATCACTCTTATGTAGAAACTTTGATTTATATGTATCACAATATTGTTCATTTGCTGTAGTCATTTATAGGTGTATTTAATATTATATTGTAATAACTCTTATGGGAGTAGTTTTGTCATGAAGACATATAGTTAACAACAAAATTATTAAACTGCAAGAAATCCAAAACGGAAAGTCACTTATCAAATTGCAAAATCAAATACTCAGTATAAAGAATCGTATAACAAAAAAAACAATTTGATAGTAAAGTAGTTTTCATAAGAATTTTACAGAACTACCGTTATATCAAAGAAACATAAAAATACCCTAACATAAAAATAAAGAACCCCTGAATTAGACCCTCACACCAAACAGCTATGAAGAGCCGCTTGATTTGTACATTAGACAAAAATCTCTTTACAAGATCTAAACTAATTTACCTATGGTATTCCAAAGAACAACACAATTTTCCAACTATTGAACTAGATTTGGTCTGATACAAATCCTGTTTTGATGGCATGCCTTTTTTAATGCAAGCATGATAACTTTCACCTGAACCTATATTATTCGTATACGCAATAATAATTTGATAAAAAATTGAAGTCTGAGAGAGCTTATGGAATCATAAAAGACCATTATTTAAGCGGAATTCAGGTCAAATTTCAAGTGACTTGAACTTTGCTCGTTACTAGGTTAAAATTGGTTACATTGTCTCTGCGGATTAAGGCGGATTTACGCGTTTGAGGCTGGGCCTTAGAGAGGGGGTTATCTGGTACAGAATTTACAGATACTTTTTTACTTCTACAAGTATGACGCATTATTTTGCCTTGGGGAAGCTTGTGTTACCTTTTTATAATCAAGCATTTAAACTGAAATATATAAATAAATAGGCATCTCCACTTGTGCTAATATGTCTTTTGATTAAGTTAGACAATTACAATTGATATTTTACAGTGTGTTTTCTATGTTGTGTTTTTGACCGTACTTTGACCTAAAATAAGTTACTTTTACAAATTATAATTTCGATGGAAAGTTGTCTCATTGGTACTCATATCACATCTTCTTATATATTTGTAACTTAATGTTTAGTCAATTTCCATTTTTTATTTATTCTCAAACATCAAAACAATTTATTAAGCTATTTCAAGATACTTATCGCATTTTATATTTCTAGCAATTCATCATGACATTGATAAATAATGAAATTTCAAATATTGACAACTTAAAAACTCGATGGTTGACAGAAGATAATAATGTTTTATATACCGCCAATACCTTGTCCTTGATTTTTCTCGAAGACCTAAGGCCGATAAACTTATCATAGAAATCATAATAAAGATTTCGTATGCAAGACTCTTTTTTAGTTCACAAAAGACTCTTCAGCACCCAAAACGTTAAATTAGCCATATAGTTGAAAAGAATAATTTTACTGATCAGTGGGTCTATCATAAATAACTTGAATCTAAAAATTATTTCAGCACTACATGTACATTCAAGGTCAAATTAAATTGTGGATTAAGGAATCTCGTCAGGTACTGTTGTGTGTCGTATATGAATCCCAAGTCTTTATGTTTGAAGTTTTCAAACACTACATTGGAGACCTTGCTCAATTGTGGAATAGTCAATTTCACCAAGAACTGTCTTTTGTCTTACCTGCATTTTAATGTCTTAATGATTTCGTCGCGACATTCAAGGTAAAGCTAAATTGGTGATTGAGGAAAGTAAGGTACTGTTTTTATGTCAAATATTAATATCAAAGTCTACTACCACATTCTTTGGCAAGCTAAACTGTGTATTGAGGAGTCTTGACAGGTCATGTTATGTGTCGTATATGCATTTAAATGACTGAAATATTCAGCAATAAATTTAAGGTCAAGCGTAATTGTGGATTTAGGAATCTCGTCTGATACTATTTCGTGTCGTTATGTATTGCAATGTTTTATATATTTCAGTACTACATTAAAGGTCAAGATAAATTGTGGATTAACAAATCTCGTCAAGAACTGTCTTGTGTCGTACATATATATCAATGTCTTAAATATTTCAGCACTACATTAAGTGTCAATCTAAATTATGTATTGATGAATCTTGACAGGTTCTGTAATGTGTCGAACATGTATTCCAATGTCTCAAATATTTCAGGATGCATTCAAGGTTATACTAAATTATGGATTAAGTAATCAAGTCAGGAACTGTCTATTAGTACACATGTTTCTAAATGTTTTAAATATTTTGGCACTACATTGAAGGTTTAGCTAAATTGTGGATTACGGAAACTGGTCAGTGGCTGTCTTATGTCGTACTTGTATCTCAATGTTATATTTATTTCGACACTTCATTCAAGGTCAACATAAATTGTGGATTAAGGAATCGTGAGTGGGTGTCTTATGTCGTACTTGTATTTCAATGTAGTATTTATTTCGACACTACATGCAAGGTCAACATAAATCTCGTCATTGGGTGTCTTGTGTCGTATATGTATCTCAATGTCTGCATTGTGTCAATACTATATTGAAGGTCAATCTAAAATGTGGATTGAGGAATCTCTCCACGAAATGTCTTATTTTGTATAAGTATCTTAATGCTCAAACTTTGTCAACACTGAATCGGGCTAAATTGTGGAATTGTGAATATCATAAGAATATGCCTTATGTCGAATGAATATCTAAATATCTAAATAACTCACATCATTTCATGTTAATCATGTTAATTGTAGTGTCTCTTTGTTTGCGTTTAGTTTTCCTCAACTTTTGAAAATTATTAGCTGTAACTTAAACAACGAACACGTCTTGGCCATGCGCAAAAATCATGTCAAGAAGAACAACTTATTAGGTAGATTTGAGTGACAAAATATAATGATACTCTATAAGAAGACGGTTTTAGCCTTGATCGTTCTATAAGTTTTTATGACAAAAAGTAGTGTTTTGAATTGGTATTACACAAATAACTTTAAAGCTATGAAATATTTTCGCATTCTCTTCAAAATCAAACTAACTTGAACAAGGAGTCAGTGGAAAACGATAACAAATTTCATAATGGATAGTTTATTTTTCCCCCCAAATACTTTTGGTGTAGCATGCCTTCGCTATATATACTGGAAATAACATTTTATAAATTTCCTGTGTCGGAATCGATTTCTAGATTTGCCTTCATCAGAAGAGATAACGCTACAAAACCCAAGTGGTTAAAGCAAATGATGCCATAGTACTAGTAATAATGAGAATTTTTATGAATAAAATTGACATGAACTTTTCTGAAAAGGTCAAGGTTGCTTGTAAGTCATCCGAAATACAAGGATGTAACCAGAATTAATAGGAAAGATCATGTTGACATTTAAACTAACAAAATCATAATTTTCCAGTTAATGGGATAACACGTCTTATCATTACATTTTTCTGCACCTAATACTGACATTGATGTTTGTTTTAACAATGTTCAACACGGTAATCATGGAAATGTTACTAACAATTATGAATGAATCAATTTTGATTGACGTTTCATGGGTACCTATTAATAGATAAAAGAAGATGTGTTATGTGTGCCAATGAGACAACTCTCCATCCAAGTCACAATTTATAAAAGCAAACCATTATAGGTCAATGTATGGCCTTCAACACGGAGCCTTGGCTCACACCGAACAACAAGCTATAAAGGGTCCCAAAATTACTAGTGTAAAACCATTCAAACGGGAAAACCAACGGTCTAACCTATGTAAAAAAACGAGAATTGAAAAACAGGTATAAATGACATAAACAAACGACAACTACTGTACATCATATTCAATTTGCAGCGGGATTCTCGCTTTTTCTGAAACAAAAGTGTAACTTCACAACCTTGCAAAATAATGTTCACTAGTGTTAAAGTGAATTTTGATTGAGTAAAGCACTTTCAATTGATACTTTATAGTGTGATTTTCTATGTTGTGTTTGTTACACTAATGTTTCAGATAAGGATGCCGATTGGTACATGTACCTGTTAAAACGTTTAAACCCGCTGCATTTGTTTGCATTGTTCTACGTCAGAAATCTGATGTTCAGTAATTGTCATTTGTTGATGTGGTTCATAAGTGTTTCTCGTTCATCGTTTTCACTATAGGTAAGAACGTTGGTTTTCCCCTTTGAATGGTTGTACACTAGTCATGAGTGAGGCCCTTTAAAGCTTGCTGTTCGGTTTGAGCAAATGATCAGTGTTGAAGACCGTACTTTGGCCTATAATGTTTTACTTTTACAAATTTTGACTTGGATGGAGAGATGTCTAATTGGCACTCATAACACATCTTCTTATATCTATCATTTCTTTTGTGAACATTTCATCAAAAGTCAATCAGGTAAATGGGACTTAAATCAGCAACATAGTGAATGTGAATTATACTCTAATAGGAAATTCTGAACTAAGGTCATTTATAAACGGCGTATGTTCGATTATAAACTAAATAGAATCAAAGTGATTATTTAGTGAATTTCAATTTTTAAGAGACTAATTTTCTGATTATTTATTTAACACAATCATGTCATTTATTTTCAGGTAACAATACTTTTTAAATTGCTTCAAGATGGTGAATGCCATGCTGATTGGATGACCTGTGGAATATATGTGGTAGACGTTTAGAATTGACCTTCTAATGATTTGATTCAAGTGTCGTTGATAAGTCTTACAGGGAATAACTGCATGTCTGACATACACAACCATAAGCTTTGATGAAATTTATTTTGTGATTATTTGGTGTATATCAATTTTTAAGAGAATAATTGTCTGCCTATTTATATAACACAATAGTGTCATTTTTTTTTTCATGCTCAACACTTTTTAAAATTGCTTCAGGGTGGTTAATACCTTGCTGATTGAAAGAGCTCTATTGCCTGGTAGACGTTTTGATATAGCCTTCCAACTGATTTGATTCAAGTGTCGCTGATAAGTTTTAGGGAGAAGAAATGTATGTCTGGTCACTGACGAGTCTTATAGAGAAGAAATATATATGACTCTTCTACTCTTTGAAGATAAATAATTCAATTTTCATGTACATTGTAGTCTACATATTTGCACAGACTTGATAAGATTTAAATATGCTTTCAGGTTGTATTTGACATGGCTTTTCTATATAGAAGAGGGCCGAAAGATACCAGAGGGACAGTCAAACTTATAAATCGAAAATGAACTGACAACGCCATGGCTAAAAATGAAAACGACAAACAGACAAACAATAGTACACATGACACAACATAGAAAACTAAAGAATAATCAACACGAACCCCACCAAAAACTAGGAGTGATATTCAATATTGTCCATAGCAATGATATCTATTACAGTGAAGATTCTTTTTTTTAATATTATTTTCTTTCTCCAATTGATATTAAATAAAGTGATTTAGAAATGTATGACACGTTAATTGTTAGATAAATCTTGCATTATACAATGAGTATTTTGTTTGTGATATTGTAGAGAAATGCAAAATTAAGAAACTTTACTCGGGAGAAAATCAAATGACACTAAAGTACATCATTACTTATCACTAAAATTGTATTCTAAGGAACAGAAAATCATTTCGTTGAGAAATAAAAAATGCGACGAAATAAAAACAATTAAATAAGATACCATCAACGACAAAAACAGGTAAATGACAAAATAAATAACAGCGAAACAAATACAGAACAAAGTAAAACGTAAAATATAAAATTGAGAATGGAAATGGGGAATGTGTCAAAAAGACAACAACCCGACCAAATTAAAGAGAAGTCTACAGCCGAAGGCCAATACAGCGAGAAATTCTTTCAACCTGAGGCGAGCCTTTTACAACCATCCCATTCCCCAAAAAAATCAAATTTGGCAATTATATATTGTCATCATAGAATTTTGACAGACATTTAAAATCTTACAATCATTGAAAGTACTCAAAAAATGATATGTTAAAGGTTGACATAAAAAAATATACCAGGCCTCCTACAGCCATATTTAAAGTTAAAAAGAAAAAGTACAAGTATTAGAAAAATCTAAAAAGTGTAAGGCGTTTCTCCTCATCAGTACGATTTTCATAAAAAAAAACAATCTTGCTTTTTTTCGACCGTTAAAACATTATTTTAAAACAAATTGTGCATGAATGCATACGCGTGGACTTGAATGTAGTGTATATTCCACATTTCCGTTCTTTCACAGAACGCCATACGTATTCCTTATATTTCTATTTGTCTAGAGGCCACCTGGCATACACCCATACCTCCTTTTATTAAAAGAAAACCAAGTGTTTAACAAATATAATTGACGTAAATATAACAAAACGTCAATATAACGTAATTTTGACGTTACCAAAAGTAACACCAACATCTAGCGTAACGTCTTTATTTATTTCGACCCCAAGGGTGAATGGGGATAGAAATATGGTCACTTGGTCTTCTTCCAACCGGCAGTAAAACGCTTGCCGAAGTGGGGCGTCCGTTGGCTGTGCGGGATGTATCGCAGTCACGTCCGGTCAGATTGGGGACGTTAAATCCGATGTTTCGTGTAAAGAGAGTGCCACGCTCTTTGCACGTTAGGAACCCTTGCAACAACTCTTTGAGGGGTCCGTAGGTGACCTGTTGCAAGGCAAAATTTCTGTCCCTATCCAATATACCCTCATTTTCCAGTGGCAGTCCAAATTTCCCCGACCACCATCCTCTATTATAACAACCTACCTATTGTATTTATCATTAATTTGTTCTCGTCCTGAATATGCATGAAATATTTGCCACTGGACGACAATCAATCAATTTATTTATTTCGACACTACATGCAAGGTCAACATAAATTGTGGATTAAGGAATCATCTCGTCAATGGGTGCCTTGTGTCGTACATGTATCTCAATTTCTGCGTTGTTTCAACACAATATTGAAAGTCAAGCTAAAGTGTGGCATATATAATTCCGTCAGAGACTTCCTTAGGTCATACATCTATCCCAATGTCTGAATTGTCTCTCTACGAATTGGCTTATGTTATATATGTATCTTAATGCTAGAACTTTTTTAACACTGCATTGAAGGTCAGGCTAAATTGTGGAATTGTGAATTTCGTCAGGGTATTCCTTTTGTTGAATGAATATCTCAATATCTTTATAATTCACATAATTTCATGTTATAGTGGGAGATATTATGGACATAATTGTGCAAATCGTGATACAAGCATGAAATTTGGTATAAAGGTTGACTAAATGATACTTAAAAAAAATCAGCTGCTGGCCAGGAAAAAAAATCATTTTTTCAAGATGGCCACCACACATTTCGGAAATGGCGTCATTACAAATTGACAATAATTCGTTAATCTTTTAAAAGGTGTGTTATATGAAAATCCAATGTTAGATTTGATAAAAAGTAAATGACAGTTCCTAAATTACGACTAGACAATACATTAATGAAACTAAAGGTGACTTCCGGTTTCAAAATGCCGGTAAAACAGTCAAAAATTTCAATTTTTATACTTTCAAGCAACTTCACAAGGGATGTATAATCCAATGTAAGTTATGATAAAACGTTAAAAAAGTTTCTAAGTACGACAAAACAACACAAAAATGAAGAAAAATAGTGACCTCCGGCTCAAAAATGGCGGCAAATACGTAGAAAATATACGTTATAATTTCAATCAACTTAACAAGTGTTAACACTCTTTGTTAAGTTTAAATGCCTAGTTTGTTTAGAAAGACAGGTTGCTTATTTTATAATTATCTGATAGTTGCCTATACAAGAACCCGTACAAGGAAGGCCAGAACGGAAGCATCTACAGTTATCAACACAGCTGGATTTTCGCCTCCGCATTTCAAAATTTTCTGACTCGAGGATGCAATGGCAGTCAAAGAAGTCCATTTTGATTTCTAACTGTCATTGATTCTTTCATCCAACCCCAGTGTTCATGACTTGGGACACGTACCTGTCGAATACCTGAATCAGGCTGAGCCCAAACAACTCCTCCTTGATATACTTCTCTTTTGATGTGCTCTGGAAAAGAACCTTTTGTAAGCGGAATTGCATCACGATGCCGCTGTTTCCTGGCAAACAATTCACATCGTGCATCGCTTCATACTTAAGCCTAAAAAAACATCCTTTACATCTAGAAAACCCTCCATTGTTAGCCAAGCTGACCTTTTGCCTTTCTCATGACAATTCGACAAAGTGCCACATCCTCTAAATGCATGGATGAAAGGAAGAGCAGCTACACAAGGACCAAACGCATTTGATATGTCACGTGCAGGAAGCCATCAAAAGTCGTTATTCCTTCCATAACCTATCCACAATTTGTTCTACCTAATTTTGCGATTGCTGCAATTCTTGATACTATTACATCTGTGTCAGTACTACCTAAAATTACATTTTACAACACTTTTCATAATTATGCTGAACATGGACAAACATTCGTGTATCTGCTTCTTCGTGATTACAAGGGGATAGATAGCAAGTATCTTAATTGAAATTGCAAAGAATATTTTCACCATGAGTAACATACACATTTTTAATAATAAATGCGTCCGAATTTGGATCAGTAAATCGCAGAATGTTTCAAGTAAACCCATTTGCAGCGATTTAATACCCCTATTTCAAGTGACATCCTTAGATAAAGACGGAGGAGCAGTTTGGTTTCTATGGATAAAGAAATATTCGAAGTAAAACTGTCTACTGTGACAAGAAATGAAAAGTCTAGAAAAGATATCGCAATCACTTTTAAGGTTCTCTAGCTTTGTTTTTGACAAAGACGTTTCCAGTTTCATTTTGCGGCCAAAATAGGAAGTTGTTCTTTTTTATTTGGTTATAAAAAGCAGGTTCTCTTTCGTTCTGCATTTGCTTCATATTGTTTGGACCAATATCTTGGAGTTTATTCACATATCTTACCTGTTTCCGAATCAACAATTTCCTAAATGGAGTATTTTTTTTTACGAATCTGACGACTCTTCTAAAAATGAATTTCCAAACTCGTTCATCACTTTGCAAAGCCTTTAAAGCTGTTTAAAGAAATCTTTTTGTGTTTTCGTAGAGTCTTCATTATGTTGTTCGTCTGTTTTAGAATGACCGAAACCACTAGATCTTTCAAATTAATCTTCTAGTGTACTTACTCCTGGTCCAGCTACCATCCATTTGACTAAATGGGATCTTCGATAAATCCTATGGCACCAATATCGCCCTTCACAATTGCATTATTCTGTTTTTGTGCCTGATCAATTGTGTTACAAGAAAGAAATTTACCTGTCTTACGTACAGTGACATTATCATTTTCAAATTACATTTCAACCTTTAGGTGATGTTCTGGAAGGGAAGTTATATCTCTGAGATGAGTCGGTAACGATCGAGCATAATTTACACGATCAAGACAATACGATAGCATGCTTTTTATGGACTGTTTGAAAAGTACGAAATCTCACTCATGAAATGAGCATAATACCAAAATCAGAAGAAGTTCTTAATTCATAATTGAATGCCAGGAATTACACTGTGGTCGAGATGACTCTATTTCCTTACACCAGTCTTTTAAATCATTGAACGTCACAGAGTCATGACATAATTATATATTCTGAGTTTAGCTTTCATAATCTGAAATTAACAATTTTTAAGCAAAAAACGTGCAGTTGTCTGATGCGCCTGTCTAGTCCTAGGTACATTCGAACATACATAAAAAGAATCTGCCGTTCTTGGTGTTGCAATATTGGCTTCAGTAAGACAACATGTCTATCCCCTATCACGCAATAAATCACCCTTAGTTTTATAACAAGTCATTTCAACGTGTAATCCACCAAACATGACGATACACTTATATTTTCCTTACAAATCAGGCCATTCCCACTGAATTTGCCCAGGCATTTCTAAAAGTGGCTGATCTGCAGTTACATTAGATGTTTCTCCAGATTAACTACATTTTCGCCTTAACCATCGAATATCTGAGAATTGCCTGGTAGTGCATTCAAGTCGCTCTTGATGTCTATAAATAGTTTGCACATGCGCAAAAGTGTGAAACACATGTGTGTCATAACCTTGAAAAATGTTATTAAACCAATTCATAATAATATTAGAAATCCAAAAATACTAAATATATAATAAATAGTTCAAATGTTTTTGAAAGAATTTTGTTACATTTTCGAGCATGCGCAAATACTGGATATGTCAAATATTCATTTTTAATAAATATGTGATGTAAGGAAGGTAGCCCCCAAACCTGGTTATTGGTTTTTACTAAAAGAAGTTCAAAAACAAGTTTTCCAGAAAAATCAGTATTTTCAAACTAAAGAAAATAGCCATTTTAGAAAATGGCCGTGGCCATCTTGAAAAAAAATATTTTTTTTAATGGCCAGCAGTTATTTCTTACAAAGTATATAATAATGATGCTTTGTGGTAATTTTCATGCTTGTATCATCATTTGCACAATTCCCTCGATTTTGCTTGCTAATATCTTCCACTATTAATAGCAGTGTCGATTTATCTGTGTTTAATTTTCTTCAATTTTTGACAATTGATAGCTTTAATTGAAACAAGGAACATGTCTTGGCCATGTGCAAAAATCATGTCAAAAAGTTGTTCTAGGAAACTGATATTATCAAGATGCTTGATTTCTTGATTGACAACGTAACTGTTACGTTCAGAGGACGTGTTTTTCAAAAGACTGTCGGCATTCCAATGGGAACAAACTGTGCTCCTCTACTTGCCGACTTGTTTCTTTATTATTATGAGGCCGACTTTATACAGGAACTTCTTAGGAAGAAAGATAAGAAGTTAGCAATATCCTTTAACTCTACTTTCCGCTATATAGATGATGTTCTTTCACTAAATAGTTCAAAATTTGGTGACTATGTGGAACGCATCTATCCCATCGAAGTAGATATAAAGGATACTACAGATACAGTTAAGTCGGCATCATATCTTGACTTACATCTAGAAACTGACAATGAGGGTCGGTTGAAAACAAAACTTTACGACAAAAGAGATGATTTCGGCTTTCCAATTATGAACTTTCCATTTCTAAGTAGCAACATTCCAGCAGCACCTGCATTTCCTATCATGATTTTCTGGATAGGGGATTGCTGCTCACAAGGAAGCTATTTAACCAAGAGTTCCAAATCGTGCAGTTGAAGTCATCCCTTCGTAAATTTTACGGACGCCATCACGAGTTAGTAGACCGTTTTGGAATAACCGTTTCACAAATGATATCGGATATGTTCCTTACGTCGTACCTACAATCCCCTTCCCTTTCATGAACGTGACCTACCGAATTAGACTATTTACAGGATTTTTTATTACATAAGCAACACGACGGGTGCCACATGTGGAGCAGGATCTGCCTACCCTTCCGGAGCACCTGAGATCACCCCTAGTTTTTTGGTGGGGTACGTGTTGTTTAGTCTTTAGTTTTCTATGTTGTGTCATGTGTGCTGTTGTTTGTTTGTCTTTTTTCATTTTTAGCCATGGCGTTGTCAGTTTGTTTTAGATTTATGAGTTTGACTGTTCCTTTTGTATCTTTCGTCCCTCTTTTAATTAGGTAGATTTGAGTGACAAACGGTATTGATGTTTTATGAGCAGTTGGTTTTGGCCTTGATCTTTCTATGAGATATTAGGACGAAAAGTTGACTGATTAATTGGTATAACACATATAACTTGAAGCTATGAAATATTTCCGCTCTACATCAAAGGTCAATCTAATTAACGAACAAGGAATCAGAGGAAAAATAACAATTTTCAGAATTTACAGTTTATTTTTAAAAATATAGTTGAAGAGGAATGCCTTCAATATAAACTGAAAATAACATTTAATAAATGTCCTGTGTCGAAATCGGTTGCTAGATTTGCCTTCATTAGAAGAAAAACGCTACAAAACTCAAAAAGGTTAAAGCAAATGACGCCATAGTACCAGTAATCATGAGACGCTTTATGAATAAAATTGACCTAAATTCTTCTTAAAAAGGTCAAGGTTGTCTTAAATGCTTCAGAAATACAAGGATGTAATTACAATTAATAGGAAAGATAATGATAACACGATGACTCCAGCGTCCGATAAATTCGCTATACGGTTAACTACTGACCCCCTACGGATCCATAGAGGGTGAATAAAATTCATAGGGGACTCGGCCTCCGGCCTCACCCCCTATGAATTTTACTAACCCTCTATGGATCCGTATGGGGTCAGTAGCGAACCATATAACTTATAATGGTGATCTGAGCTTATCGCTTTTACTGACAATTGCTTGATTGAAGTTGTTTGGAAATATGATGAAATTATGTATTAATTAAAGGAATAATGTATTGCAATCTCGGAAAAGATAATAATTTAACTAAGCATTTTACAATATTTTTGTTTTTCTTTCAATTTTTTTTCAAGGCTGTCTTCTCTTTACATTTCTTCTGACTCTTATTTCAAAAGACATATGGCTATACGAAAAGAGAGTTTTGTGGAGATTCTTTTTGGTCTCCAGTCTTCTTTGCAGATTCAAACAACATGAGACATATTATTATTTTGTCCTGAAATAATACCATATGTATGCATGGTATTCCTTTCATCTGATTTAGTCTGTCTGTACTAGTAAATTGTTGCTGTGATTTGATTTGGCACAGACCCTTCCATTTTATTTGAAGCTTAATAAGTATCTGTTCATTCTTCTTTCTTTAATATTTATTTGTTTTTGGTGTGATTAAGATTGTGACACGGTGTTGACTGCTGTACCCCTTTTTGACATTTTTACCTATTATGACTGCTTGTTTTATTCATGCATCGTTGTCAATATAATGGAATGCGACTGTTATACAAGTGAGATGTAAAACGAGGTTCAATCCGCCATTTTCTACATCATAAAATGCCTGTGCCAAATCAAGAATATGACAGTTGTTGTCGGTTGGTTTAATGTGTTTGTGTTTTGATTTTGCCATTAGATTAGGTACTTTCCGTTTTGAATTTTCCCTGGAGTTGAGTGTTTTTTGTGCTTTAACTTTTTTCATGAAAAAAATAAAAACTTAGTAAAGAATATTTATACAGCTAAAATTATGACTTCCCTCTAATGAATAGGCCTTGGAGTTCGGTGTTTTTGTTATACTTTTATAACTTGTTGTGTTGTTACTGATAATAATATGCTAATTCAATTTACTGTGTAAATATATAATGCATTTTTGGAAATATATTCAAACGTGAACACAAACATGTCCTGATTGGTTAAAAACGCCATACACAATGAAACTTCAACAAAGTTTGAAAATTAATTTACTCATAAGTCGTATCTTCTGAAACGGCCAGTTAGCACCAAATTCAACTGTAAATGATTATACATGTGATAAAGATAAATCATTTCAATTATAGTTATCCTAAAAAAACGTAGTCGCAGGCAGAAATGGTCTGTATTGATGTACACCTGGTTTTTTTTTTTACAGAAAAGCATTTCTGTGCTGTTTAACGCTTATGTATAACAGGTCTCTGTTTGTCTTCACATAACCTTTAATTGAAACTAGACGTTATATGTGTTCTATTAAAAATGAAAGAAATTATATATATGAGTGATAAGGGACGAATTTCATAGCAGATATAATACTGGTTTTCGTAAATAAGTTAAGAAATTTTGTTGACAGATCTCGGCCATCAACCTTAAAGTTAGTAGAAGTATTGTCTTGTGTCTAGTAAAAACAAAAAACTCCTTTGTAATCTAGGAAAACATATATATATTTCTCTTTTAAATTAAGAAACAGTATATTGTAAAGATATTTTGTTTACATGAAAATTCTCACGTCACCTAGTGTCATGTTTGCATATCGATAATATGTTTTGTACTGTGACATATGAATAACCTGTATTTCAAGACAATGATAAGCCGTAGGACTCAATGTAAATACAGAATGTGAACTTCATAAAGAGGATATAGGAATAAAATGAAATTTCAATGATGAATTTTTCCTTTAAATTTCTCCATAACAAACAATGTTTTCACATCACTTGCGAAATGTGTTCATTTAAATATTTGAAAAAACATTGTTCATGTTGTTCCTGCGTCAAACCCACAATAAAGCAGATGAATAGTTTGTGTCTTATGATACAAAACAAACGGTTAAAGCCAAAATTTTCAAACGTTGATGATGAGACTGTCGTACAAGTGAGAGGTTTAGCGCTTTAATATTTAACGATTGTGAAGAATTACTCCATAGTACACGGCTGCCCCACTCGCACTATCATTATCTATGTTCAGTGGACAAATCTGGCATAATATAAAAAAAATCATATAATAGGGAACATGTGTACTAATTTTAAGTTGATTGGACTTCGATGTCATCGAAAGCTAATTTTACCAAAATATTCAACCTGGAGCGAGACAAATAAACGAACGGACGGAAGAACGGACGTGCAGACTAAAAAAACATAATGTCATTAGGTGGGGCATAAAAAATAATACTCTGCTCTAAATTTGTTTCATTTTGTTTTTTTGTAAATTGAGTTGCAATCGGTTGTTTTATTTCATTTTGATAGGATTCGATATAATAATGTAATATTTGATGTTTATGAATAATAGTTGTCTACTGCTTAACCTGCAGACATTGAATTTAGTTGATGAAGGTATAAATAACTAATAGACAAAAAGCAGAACAACAGAAAATTGGTAGAAACGAAGTGAGTGGTTAACTTACCTTTGTTATTATTGCCGTATAACAAGAGACTATAATAGCAAATGGTATTGCCAAATTGAAGATCATGATTGCCACACTGTATGAATAATGAAGCGGGTCTTTTCTGTTCCATTGTACTGAGCATGATGTATTTGCAGGCTCGTGTCCATATGAGCTCCATCCTACAAGTGGCACTAAGGACCAGAACAATGAATACAAAACTCCGATAGCTATAGTACAAATTACAACATTATACGTCAGACAGTGAGTCCATTCTCTCCGAACTGTCACAATATACCTCGATATTGATATAGCTGTCAATAAAACAATTGACATGTATCCCATAAAACTCATTAGGCATGCGTAATACGCACAACCGGAAGTACCAAATACCCATGTTTGGTAGAAACTTGAAACGGCTACCATTGGTGTACCCAAGAAAGACATACAGAAGTCTGAGATAACTAAGCTCAATATAAGCCAATTTGTTTGAGTTCTTAGTGTAGCATTTCTCATAAAAGTAAATATGACAGATCCGTTTACCAGTATACCAATGATGCTTGATAAAGTCAATATAATACCAATTGCCAAATGTCCGCCATAACTTAATTGGTGAATGTTCTGATTAGCCACAGTGACGATAGAATTATTTACAATGTTTTTCGGTTCCACGCTTATATTCGGTATAATTTGATTGAGATTGTCAAAAATCATCGTAACTGCAGAACTGTTCATAAGATAAATCAGATGTGCCTTAAAATAACGAAACACTCCTAATACAAATCATTCGAAAGTAAATGAACATGGTGACAAATAAATACCCAAAGCCATTGATAGCGAAATATTAATTTTCTAGCATATCACACCTTACACTGATTTGATGAAGCTTGCTCCCTATATTTATATAAACTGTTAAAGTATTGAATGATGATAAATCGATACTAATATTTAAAGTATTGTATTCGCTGATGATTGACGTCATACAATTTATGTCTTCAAGTTCAATTCTAAACCAATCATATTTAGATTATAAATTTACAATTTATTAGGTCACTGTAAAAAAAGAATCAACTGTTTTGGAGTCTTCTAATATGTGGGTTTATATTCATTGTTAACACAGCCGTATTTAGAATCTAAATATACAGTATAAGGTAGATGTCAAAAAAATATCACTATGGGTCCTCAACCTGGAGGCGTACTTCAGCTGGCCCTGTCACATTTTGTAACGGTTCATTTTCTTCTGATTATTGACCTAATGTGACACCCATTCGATTTTGTAAGGGAGGAAAGCTATTTCAATATATCGTGATCTGGTAAGAGCTGAAAATAAAACAACCTTAATTTATAAGATGAACACGAATTTTATACAACATACAATACAACAAATAATTGTGTACACAAGTGAAAATTAATGTTTTAAAAGCCACTGTACAAAATTATCACGCGTGAGTAAAGATAGACATAAAGCTGTAGTACAAAGTGAAAAAGATATTGTATAAGTGTCAATGAGTCAACAGGGCGTCAATTGAAACAAAGAAACGTAACCGTACGGCCTTCAAAATTGAGCAAAACATACCGGATAGTCAGCTATAAAATTCACTGAAATGACAAAATGTCAAATAATTAAATGAGAAAAATCCACGGTCTGATTTTATGACTTGAAAATTATTGAAAAAAAAATATGACTGAAATTATGTAACAGATTCGAGTTAAAATTTTTCGTACACCAAAATGAAAATATTCTTACGCCATTGGATGGATTTCAATTGTTTGGTACATTCTAAACCAATTACAACGCTTTTAAAAATATTACCCATAATTCATTAGGAAACACGGCAGATATCAGGGCACATATGCTAAATCTAGTACAACAGATTATAGAAAATTGTAAAGATAGAATGCTACACGACAGTCATCATGTTTTACATTCTTCGACTCTGGCAGTCGAGACAAAAACTGAAGAAAAATATTTTGTATTTATATCCTTGTGATTTTTTAAAAGCAAAAAGCAAATTGTCAGCAAATCAAAATAATTGTAATAAAGATTCATTTGAAGTCGTAACAAGATGATTGGCGAAGGAAGACATTGTTTAAATTATTGGTTTTCAAACCAATGTGAGTACAACTGCCGCAGAATCTGAATGATAATTGGTATTTTTTATTAATATATTTGTGTTCGTGGTTTGGTTCAAGTTCAAGTCTTAAATTGATATTAAATTCTGTCTCGCACTTTTTTGTGATGAAGCTGTTAAAGTAAGCAGTATGAAATTCCCATGTGTTTATTTTTTATATAAAACATTTAAGGTGGTACCTAACACTACAGGGAGATAACTCTGTAAAATCAGCTAAACGTTTTAATTACGTTGTATTGTTAAGGGAATATTAAGCTTCTCAATGATCAAAATCAGTGTTTGTCAAATTGCTATATAACCAGTGTAATATTTCTGACAAAATGGTTGGTTCAAATTTTTTGATTTTTTTATATTTTTGTCAAACAGTCAAAGTAAATACTTTGTCAAAATTTTATGAAAATTAAACGAGCCAAATTAATTTTAGTGAAAGTGTTGGGTACCACCTTAAGATGAACTATTGATTCATATGAAGTAACGCAACGTTTCCTTTCTATGTTCTAATATCTGATTATAATAAATGGAAAGTACAAATTCAATAATTAAATCAAATCAAAGTTATTGTTCATTTCTTCGATGTTTAGCTCTGATTTTAATGTTAATTTTGTTAAACTGTTTCTAGAACATATTATCCAAGAATTCAAATATAGAAATATAATAAACGCATTACTCGACAACACATTCAATCAAATGCGATTATAGCTCATCTGACAATTATCAGTGTTTTATGTCAAAAGTATATTTTTCGATATTTAAATTCTAAGTTAGTATATATGAAAAAAGAAGATGTGATATGATTGCCAAGATACAACTCTCCACAAAAAAACAAGTGACGCAGAAATTAACAAGTATAGGTCACTGTTCGGCCTTCAACAATGAGTAAAGCCCATACCACATAATCAGTTATAAAATACTCCGAAATGACAAGTGCAACATTTAAGTTTAGTTTTGATTATTACATTGACCATTGACCTTGAGTTGAAATACAGCAGAATATGGACGGAACGATATATCAGATTGTGTTTCCGCGGGTTCGCAATTTGTTTTGATAATGCATCGATTGAATGGGTCAATTTTATATTCTAATTCCAGTTGTCCGTAGGGTATTTTCTTTTCTTTTTTTTTTTGTGTTGTTTTTTTTAGTTGGCAGTATATCATAAAGTAACTAGAATTTGCAGTAATTAATTATCAATGACCTATGAATGCATATGATCAGACAAAAACTCTCACACTGATATTGTACAAACATTTCATTTTCCAAGATATTTAGCTTATAGTACCAAAATAACAAACAAATAACGAAAATACGACTTTGACTAATAAACAATGAACATGGGGTGATGTTCAGATGACAAGACAGACAGACATCATTCCCTGTACCAAATGCCTATGACGTTGACCTATTGTTTATAGGTTTTAGGAAAGATAAAACTACAAAATGTTAACATTGTCTAATTAACCATGATAATGAGATCAATGCCAACGTGAAACCTGAAATATGTATTCCATATACAGTTGACCTTTTGTGTATACTATCAAAGAAATGGAAAATTAGCATGATTAAATGAAGTGAAGGTCAGCTGATATATTGCATTGATTCCATGAACTACATGTAACTACAGTTAACTTTATACTCGCAAGACTAACAGACTGACCACATTAAAAGATGTGGCTTTAACATAGAAATGAAATTTAGGAGAATGTACATACAGTAAACTGAAACTGTATGGTATAAGGCATTTGTAGAACATTTTATTTTTCTGCTTTGAGAAATAAATGTGTTGACTATCTAGAAAGCATCTATTTCATAGAACTAGAGATAATGGACGCAACAGATGTTGCTACTCTGCCTAATATCTTTACTTACATCTAGAAATAAGTGTCGGTTTAAAACAAAACTGTACGACAAAAGAATTTTCTCCTTCCCAATTGTGAACTTCTAATTTTTTGTAGCATCATTACAGCAACGCCTGCATACGATGTACATATCTCCCAATTGATACGATATTCCAATTGGGAGATATCGTATCGTTCCTATCATGATTTCCTTCACATTGAAGATTTTAAACAAAGATTTGTGACCTTCTGAATAAAACTTATTACCAATTATGTACTAACATAATCAACACGACGGGTGCCACATGTTGAATAGGATCTGCTTACCCTTCCAGAGCACATAAGATCACCTCAGATTTTGATGGGGTCGTGTTGCGTAGTTTTATTTTTCTGTGTTGTGTTTTGTGTACTATTGATTTTCTGTTTGTCTGTTCTTGTTTAGCCACGATGTTGGCAGTTTATTTTCGAAATATGAGTTTAGGTGTCCCTGTGGTATCGTTCGTCTCTCTTTTACAATCTGCTACTTTTGTTGGAGTCTAGACAAAAACTTGAAAGAGAAGTCGTCATGTTTCTTCAATCAAGATAAAAATTGTAACAAATCAAAAGAAAATCTTAAACTAGATTGTTTTAGTCTTACCAAGATTTTTGACGATCAAATATATAGTTTATAATATTGGTTTTCCATCAGATGTTATTAATACCGCCCGCGAATCTGAATGATACTTTCTGTTTTTGATGACCGCTGCCATCACATATAAACACAATCTACATTAGAATTTTTTTCTACATAACATTCTATTTTTACTATACATAAAATTTACATTCCTATGAAGTCTTAAAAGGGGTGGGTGGGTGAGAAACAAAACTGTACTGTTGGATAGGCGAACATCGAATGACAATTCTAGACATAATACTATAATTTAGCGCTAACATTCTAACATGAAGGTATCATGATTGATATAACTTAAACCGGTAATAACTTACTGATTGTCCAATTAAATTAAACATATACATGTTTGATTTGAACACACTTGCTTAAAGTAAACAAATACACGTGTTCCCGAGCAACCTTTATAAATACATATCAAAAACTGTTGCATGGCCCTTTTACTGTTCCTTGACCTCCTTAAGAAGATATAGACGAAATTTGATAATGACTCCTCATCTAGTTATTTCCCTTTAATTACAATTTTTACTATTTTCTTTTTGGTAGTTTTGCCGTATATGAGAATAAAAAGACTTAGAAACACTTTCAATCTCAAAATTTAGTCACAGGTCAAATGTGCCTATATTGTTAATATATATTGTCATTTTTTAAAGAAGTGGTTGTCCTTAAACATGTTAAATGACCCTTATGTGTGTTGTCAGCAGAAACAAAACAATATAGAGATAAAATAAACAGTAATACAGGATCGCAACAAAGAGATTTGTGTAATGTTTTTCGTTAATTTTTTATTTTTGTACACTAATTAGGCCGTTTTCTAGTTTGAATAGTTTTACGTTTGTGATTTTACAGCTGACTATGCGGTATGAGATTACTCATTGTTAAAGGCAGAACGATGAACTATATTTGCTTATGTTTGCCATTGGCCTCTTGTGAAGAGTTTTCCTATTGGCAATCATACCACATGATTTATTTATATACATAACCATGGTGAGTGACACTGGCTCTTTAGAGCCTCTAGTATCATTCAATTATAAATAAATATGTCATTTTTCGGGTTCATTTTTATGTTTACATTTGGCGTGATCGTTAAGAGGTTTTCCTAATATCATCCATGAAATAAAAATTAATGATTTTATTCAGCTAGTATCCCATTTATTAAAACATTTTTATGACACATTTAACTTCATATAAAGTCAAAAACCTTTCGGATACGAATCTTTTGAACAGAAGGTCTTTGTGAAATAGAACAAATTCCAAATTATTAATATTTGTATTTCATTGAAAACGTCTTCATGAATATGACAAAAAGATAATCATTAAACAAGAAGTTGGTCAATGTTCCCACTTACTCTCAAAATACAATTTGTTATGAATGTTACTTCTGATTCTTAATTCATTGTTAGAAAATACGTTCTAAGGTTCTTAATTAAGAAGCCTTATGAATACTTTCACCTTGAGACATCTTCCTTTCTTTTATATATTATATGTCTATAGATATATATGGTGTTAAGAAGCTTAACCACAAAGGGCTGTTATTAGTTTGAGGAAATTGTGTTTTCATTTCGGAAACTAAAGAAGAGAAAAATCATTTTTAAAAGGTATTGCTGAATGCCATAAAATATTAATACGCAAAAACTAGTTATATTTAGGCCAGAAGCATCCTGTGTCGATGTTGTAGTGTTTTGGATTTAAATGAACGTAATATATGTACAACTGGTAAATTATTAAATTAATTTTAATGGGAGAGCACATCCTATCACCAAATCGGTTTTCTGTTCATGTTTTTCATTTTTCTTATCCACAGTGTGGGAACGGAACTGTACGGTTTTCTACTAATTTGGTCATTCGGGAGACTGTCAAGCGGTGCTCCGACATTTGCAAAATAACAAGTTGCTTGATGGAAACTTTGATGAACTATTATGTTGCTATATAACGTTTCTGCTTCAGGTTTTGATAGCTAAAACATTCTTTATGTAAATATGAACCAATAAAATAATAAGAAAGATATATGCATTCAAACGTTTTCCTTAGAATGGTGGAGCTCACTGTAAAACGATCAAAATTGTCACAAAACAGCGATGAAAAATGTCAAGTAAACATCGAAAAATCAATGTTTGCTACCTGAATTTTCACATGTACTTTTTCTGATATATAGTCTTACCTATCTGAAAGTTTAAAAGTCATTGTCCCAGTAGAAATCTAAATATATTCATTTTCTCCATGTCGGATATTTTTATTGACTGTACAATCGCTTGCAAGTTTACTGTAATATCACTCGGAGCCTTCCTGTACAATCGCTTGGAGCTTTTCTTTTCATCGTTTGGCCAACTAGACTACTCCGAAAGGAGGGTAACCTACTTTACGTTGTTATGACTTCACGGTCCAGCTAGCAAGCAAGCTAGTCAAAGGTATTACTTTTTCCTACACACTCATTGCATTTTGCTGTAATAGTTTCTAGTGGCATATGACTAATTATAACTCTTAAGTAGATAATGCTTACTACTATCTCTTCTGACACATTCGTGATCAGTTTATGTTTTCCATGATACTTTTGTCATATAAATATTTATTAAAACTACTGCATTCCAATACAATATATGTCTGGCATGATTTTTCTCTCCTTTTTCTGTTACGATTTAACAGTTACTTATTTGGTATTGTTTTTTTTTCAATTTTTTAAACCTAAATTACACACTTAAAAGTGTTAATGATGTTTGAAGCTTTTATTTGAATGGATGCAGCCTGCATTAGCGGATCCGGTATGCGGGGAGAGGGAGTTTTGGTGGTTGAAACCCCATTTTTTCCAATTATTTTTTTATTTAGTGGACGTTTCAGTGTGTTCCGTGGTTTGGATCCCCCTTTTGCAGAAAGGCAGGATCCGCACCTGGTCTGATATCGTCAATAATAGTATGATGATCCGATCATTCATCTGTTTTTTTATAGTTTGGTCTTGTGGTGTGCTAGTTTTGGGGAGAAATGAGCGCACACAGACATTTTTAACCCTGCCAAATTCTTTATGTACCTGTTTCAAGTCAAGAGCTCGTAGTTTAGTGGTTGTCGTTGGTTCATGTCTGTCATATATATTTTTCGTAAATTGTTTTATTATGAAATAGGCCGTCAGTTAAATTCGAAAGGTATTGATTCTTATTTTTCATGTCGGAACCTTTTATAGCCGACGACTATAATAATTGCTTAAATCCATTTATTTTTTTAACTTTGACAATCATATCACATCTCCTTATTTTTATATTGAAGATATAAATGTGGTTTGATAAAAATGTTGTTCTTACTAAAACAAAACAACGTTCGTTCGTTTGTCGGATGCTATAGTGGGGAATATTGAAAAGTTCCTGAATCGTGACATTGATATAAAAAAAAATCATGTTGAAGGATTTTGTGTTTTCTCTGTCTTTCAGATTACAAGTCCTCTCCCATCCTTGATAAAATTTAATTTTACAGGAGCTTTTTCTACCAGTAGCTATAGCTTGTTATAAATAAACAGACATCTCATTTGAAATTATACCACATCTTCTTATTTTAATATCATGTTTATTGACATATACGTGTCTTTTCTTGGATCAGTGGTTAGCTACCACCATTCCACATTCGAATTCCTTGTTATAGTTACCAAATTAAAAAGTGTTGGGTATGTGTAGATACACCATAGGAGGAGCTAAATTTCACGAGAAAGCTTTGCTGATATCACAGGAAAGAAAATGTGTTACATTGTAGTTTCTGGCTAAAAGTGTGAGGTATCTAACATACACCACATGACCATTTTCAATCTTCTGGTAAACCAATCAGAGGGTCGATATGGAACTGTGGTTTATGTGTCGATACCCTCACACCTTTTTCAATGGAAAATCAGACAAACTATGGTACATATCAAGTTACAATATTCCGATCCTGTGATGAAAAATATTTTGTTGTATTGTTCAAATATGTATTTATTATTATTTTTTAAATTGCTGGTAAATAATATATTAAGTAAAATTCAAAATATGCTAATTACCCTTAAAGAGAATCTAGTCACCTTTTCGGTATATATATTTGTTTTTCGTTCATTTTTTGTACATAAATAAGCCGTTAGTTTTCTCGTTTTACATTGTTTTTTCGGGGCATTTTATAGCTGACTATGCGGTATGGGCTTTGCTCATTGTTGACGACCGTACGGTAACCTATAGTTGGTAATTTCTGTGTCATTTTGGTCTCTTGTGGAGAGTTGTTTCTTTGGCAATCATACCACACCTTCATTTTTATATTTATTGTACACATTTTATTTTTGTCTCTGATATAGTCGCCTTAAAAGGGTTCCTTGATAGAATCTAAATTGTCAAAATGACCGGTTTTATGCTTATTTTCACTTCAAATACCATAGATGAATTTAATAGAACAGCAAGAAACAACCAATGCAATGCATATACAATAACATTAACGGTACCAATTTTTTTGCACCAGATGCGCATTTCGACAAATAATGTCTCTTCTTTGATGCTCGTGGTCAATATATGTAAAATCAAAAGCTTATATAAAAGATGTAGAGCTATAATCCAAACGTTCCAAAAAGTATAGCCAAATCCGTGACAGGAATCAGAGCTTTGCATGAGGGAGATACATTCCTTAATTTATAATAATTTTTAACATTTTGTAACAGCAAATTTAAAAACACAAATAATCCGTATTTTCATGCCAGTACCGGAGTACTGGCTACTGGGCTGGTGATACCCTCGGGGACTAACAGTCCACCAGCAGAGGCATCGACCCAGTGTTAGTAATAACATTAATGTTATTGATATACATAATGATGTTGTTGTATGTTTTAGTATATTAATACATAATGGTTAAGTATATCTAGTAATGGAGAATCCCGTGTCTCTGTTGTGATGTGATTCAATGAAATTATTAAGTCAGGGATTTCGGTCTTATAAGTCACTTAAAACCTATTCTAAATTAGTCCATAGATATACAGATTTAGTTTGGAAGTTTTGTTGTACCATTAAAAACCTTTTTAACAGGATTTAACATCCTATATTTTCTAGAGTTGTTGTTTACCGAACCCGGAAATTTAGATACGATCCCGGGAAACGTATCGTGCCTTTAATATGTTCCAATAGATTTATTCTGAAAGGTTACCAATTAACCAGTAAAATCAGATCTTTGAATATTATTTTTATGTATTAATATTGATTTTGTTATTAGTAAAGTAAAATAGAACAAAATATTATATGTATGTACATACATCACATATGAACTTTGATTACTCTTCAATTTGAAAATACCTGTATTTTGGCATTGCACAAGGTCATGTTAATAACGACGTCTTAAAGTGATAAGTAAATTTACCTTGAGCTGCATTTAACATTTTAATGCGATCGTGGTTTGTATTCTAATGATTCTTAACTCATTGTTAGAAAATACGTTCTAAGGTTCTTAATTAAAGAAGCCTTCTATTATATGAATACTTTCACCTTGAGACATCTTCTTTTCTTTTATATAATATATGTCTATAGATATATATGGTGTTAAGAAGCTTAATCACAAAGGGCTGTTATTAGTTTGAGGAAATTGTGTTTTCATTTCGGAAACTAAAGAAGAGAAAAATCATTCTTAAAAGGTATTGCTGAATGCCATAAAATATTAATACGTAAAAACTCGTTATATTTAGTACAGAAGCATCCTGTGTCGATGTTGTAGTGTTTTGGATTTAAATGAACGTAATCTATGTACAACTGGTAAATTATTAAACTAATTTTAATGGGAGAGCACATCCTATCACCAAATCGGTTTTTCTGTTCAAGTTTTTCATTTTTCTTATCATTATTTTAAAGGAACCCACCTCTGTAAATTCGTAAAGGTCCTGATTTTTTTTTATTAATATGATATTTTTCGGGTTCTTTTTAATTTGTAAATGAAGGTCTTCTGCTCATGGGTTTTTCATTTACATTGTTGTGATAATTAAGTGGGTTTCATAAAATCGTTAAATATCATCAATGAAATACAAACAAAAAAGATTCTTCATCTTCCATCCTATTTAATACAACATTTTAATGACACATAAACTGTCTTTTTGTTATTTACATACCCTCTGATTGACAGATAAAGTCCAAAACCTCTTGAAAATAAATCCATTGAAAAGAAGATATTTATGAATTATAAAAAATATCACATTATTAGAATTTAGTTTTCATTAAGAAACCTTCAGGAATATAACAAGAAGGTGATTATTAAACCAAAAACGGTCTATGTTCCCACTTACTGTATTCGTAGAATACAATTCTTAATGTATATTAATCTTAAACTTAACTTATTATCCCCAATTACGTTCAAAGTAATAGAAGTCTTCCATTTAATACAAAGAATAATTGAACATTTTGACCTTAAGATATCTTTCTTCTTTTTTCTTTTTAAAATTTGTCTTAAGATAAGTATGGGGTTGACAAGTCGAATAATAAAGGACTATCATTTATTTGAGGAAATTGTGTATCTATTTCGGTAACTATTGTGAAGAAAAGTAATTCTTAGAATGATGTTGTTGAATGTCTTAGTATATTAATACATAATGGCTAAGTATATCTAGTAATGGAGAATCCCGTGTCTCTGTTGTGATGTGATTTCAATGAAATTATTAAGTCAGAGATTTCGGTCTTACATGTATAAGTCACTTAAAACCTTTACTAAATTCGTCCATAGATATACAGATTTAGTTTGGAAGTTGTGTTGTACCATTACAAACCTTTTTAACAGGATTTAACATCCTATATTTTCTAGAGATGTTGTTTATCGAACACGGAAATTTAGATACGATCCCGGAAAACGTATCGTGCCTTTAACATGTTCCAATAGATTTATTCTGAAAGGTTACCAATTAACCAGTATAATCAGATCTTTGAATATTATTTTTATGTATTAATATTGATTGTGTTATTAGTAAAGTCAAATAGAACGAAATGTTATTCACTGTTATTTGTCTGTACATACATCACATATGAACTTTGATTACTCTTCAATTTGAAAATACCTGTATTTCGGCATTGCACAAGGTCATGTTAATAACGACGTCTTAATGATAAGTTAATTTACCTTGAGTTGCATTTAACATTTTAATGCGATCGGGGTTTGTATTTTTCATCATAATCTTAAATTACTTAACTGGGAAATATTCATTTCGGCAACTTCAATTCTGGTATCTAATATTAGTTTATTCGAAACTTCCGATTACAACTTTTATATTTAAGAAAAACATTTTATTACTACACAAGATTACAAAAGATCGAACGTTTCGCCTTTTAATTGACCATGATAGCATTCATGTCGAATGTCTATTATAGATGTTTTTAGGGGGGTTCGTTTTATATTTGTAAATGAAGGTCTTCGGCTCATGTTTTTCGTTTGCAATGTCGTGATCATTAAGAGGGTTTCATAAAAATTATTAAATATCATCAATGAAACTAAAACCAATAAAATTCTTCAGTTAAAATCCCATTAATTACAACACTTTAATGACACATTAACTGTTTTTTGTCATTCATAAGGCCTCTGGTTAACAAGTAAATTCAAAACCTCTTGAATGCAAATCCTTCGAACAGAAAGTCTCTATGATTTAGAACAAATATCAAATTATTATAACTTATTTTTCATAAAGAAAACCTTCATGAATATGACAAGAAGATGATTATCAAATAAGAAGTACATGTAGGTGCATGATCCCACGAACATACACCTACATACAATTGTTGATGACTATGACGTCTGATACTTAAATTGGTGTCAGAAATTCTGTTCATAGTTAAAGAAGCCGTCCATTTTATATAAAAAGAATAAACATTTTGACCTAACAATATGTTTCTGCTTTTTTATATAAATTATGTCTTTAGATAAGTATGATGTTGACAAGCTTAGTTACAAAGGACTATTTTTTGCTTGAGGAAATTGTGTATTTATTTCGCAAACAATTGTAAAGAAAAATAATTCTGAAAATGATATTGTTTAATGCATGAGTATATTCATACATAAAAGCTAATATATTTAGTAAAGGTTCATCCTGTGTCTATATTGTGGTGTTTTGAGTTTCAATGAACGTAATCTATGACGCTGCCAGGCTAATGATGCAAAATTAATTAAGAAAAAGTTTAACGTCGTAAAAAAACACACCATTTTTATGACCTTAAAGAGATGACACAGCTTACAGTTTTATATCTCAGCTTGATTCTGGTGATGTTACTCGAGGGGTTATATAAAGTAGGAAACCATTGCTTTATACCCTAGAGCGTTTAGTTGTGGTACTTGACAAATTTATTCTGAAATATATTTATATAAAAAAATATGTCTGCATTTATATATATAGATGTCACTGATAATTTCTGGCTGAAAAAAATCTTTTCGAAAAGACATTTGTTGAATCCCAAAAAGCGGTAGCTATCACTCTACAAGTTTTAATTTGTGTTTTTACCTTAACGATTATTAGTTTAATATATAGTTTAATTGTGTTTTTTTTTTTCTTTTCTCGGTGTTGTAGATGGTTGAAAATTGGCAAGGTCTCTTGTACTGTCTAATACATGTCACTGTGTATCTACATGTACGTAGTAATTCCAAGTATCCATCTGTATGTATAACGTACATGCTTGGTATCAAATATAATTACTTGAAGTGGTTGAAGACGAATTAAAATCCTCCATCTTACCTACTTTTAGACGTTATCAAATTATATTGATTTTATGTGTTGTATGCTAAACAAAATCTTTGTTTTGAGTTTTGTTTCTTCTCCGTCATTGTTTTTGTTATTTTGATTGTTTGTTTTTCCATTTTGTTCTGTTTCTGTTATTAAGGGACTTAATTTTTTTAAGGGTCGATGGTGTCTGAGAAGGGAGGTTGGATGTGGATTAATCAGAAGGAAAAATAAACCATGTATTACCAAACTGTTAGGTATTGTTCAGGTAGCCACCATTTTTGATTCTGGAAGTTAGCTATTTTTTATAATCTATTGATGTCTTTTTCAGATTCTTTTAATTAGTTAAAAAAAAGGTCGTCTACTCAGGTTTTTTAAAAGTTGTCGTGATCGTTAAGAGGCTTTCCTAAGATCGGTAAATATCATCAATGAAATAAAAGGATTCGTCAGGGATTTGATATTCACGTATTCTACAACATAATACTTACACATTAACTGTCATTTTGTCATTTACAGAGCATCTGATTGACATATAAAGTAACAATCTTTTGAATACAAGTCCTTCGAAAAGAAGGTCTTTATGAATTAGAACAAATATCAAATTATTGGAATTTATTTTTCATTAACATATGACAAAAAAGATGATTTTTAAACAAGGAGACTGCCTTTGTTCCCACCTTTCGTAGAACCACAAGTTCTGATACTTCAATAGTTGTCATAAATTACGTTCATAGTTAAAGAAGCCTTCCATTTTCTACAAAACAAATAAAAAAATTTACCTTACGATATATTTCATCTATTTCTATATAAAATATATCTATAGATAAGTATGTTGCTGACAGGCCTAGTTACAAAGCACTATTTATGCTTGAGGAAATTGTGTATTTATTTCGGAAACAATTGTAAAGAAAAACAATTCTTTAAATGATGATTGTTGCATGTTATCGTATATTTATACATACAAGCTAATTATATTAGGTAAAGGTGCATCCTGTGTCTATGATGTGACATTGTGAGTTACAATGCACGTAATCTATGTATGAAGCTGCCAGGCTAAGGATGCAAATTAGACAGAAAAGTTTAACATCGTAAAAAAAACAATGTAATGATCTTAAGGACATGGCACTACATTCTTTTTAATATTTCAGATCGGATTCTGTTGATGATACTCGAGGGGTCATATTAAGTAGGAAACTATTTCTATATACCAGATAATGAGTATGAAGACGCCTTGTCAGTTCATGTGAACGTTAGGTTGTGACATTTGACAGAATTATTCTGAAATGTATTTATATAAAAAAAATGTCTTCATGTATAATAATAATGTGTGGCTTCGTCAACTTATTGATGCTCTGTTTCTGTTATTTTTGCTTTTTGTTCTGTTTCTGTTATTCAGTTTCTTCATTTGTTTATTGTTTTTCTTTTCAAGGGGTGTTATTAAGAAGGTTCAATACAGTCACCATCTGTTATCAAATTGTGTAGTTTTGTATAGATAGCCACTTTTTGTCAATCTTGAAGTTTGCTGTTTTATTTTATTTTATTAATATGTATTTTTTCTGGTTCTGTTTTATTTGTTTATGAAGGTCTTCTACTTATGTTTTCATTTTCATTTGTCCTGATCGTTAAGAGTCTTTTCTAAGATCGGTTAATATCATCAATGAAATAAAAACTTATAAGATTTTTAGAGATTACCTCATTTATTATGACACATAAACTGTCTTTATGTCATTTACAGAGCTCATGATTGACATATAAAGTCAAAAACCTTTTGAATACAAATCCATTGAAAAGAAGGTCTTTATGAATTATAAATTAATATAAAATTATTAGAATTGATTTTTCATTACCACAACTGTCATGAATATAACAAGAGGAGGATTTTCAAACAAGAGGTAGGTCTATGTTCCCACTTATTCGTAGCATACAATTCGTAGTGAGTATTACGTCAGATAATAAACTCATTGTCAGAAATAACGTTCAGAGTTACAGAAACCGTCCATTTTTTTTAAAAGAAAAACTGAACATTTTGACCTTACGATAATTTTCTTCTTCTATATATTCATTATGTCTTTAGATAAGTATCATGTTGACAAGCCTAGTTACGAAGGACTATTTTTTGTTTGAGGAAATTGTGTATTCATTTTAGAAACTGTTGTAAGGCAAAACAATTATTTAAAGATGATTGTTGAATGCTATCATATATTTATACATAAAAGCTAATCATATATTATAAGTTATATGGTTCGCTACTGACCCCATACGGATCCATAGAGGGTTAGTAAAATCCATAGGGGGTGAGGCCGGAGGCCGAGTGCCCTATGAATTTTATTCACCCTCTATGGATCCGTAGGGGGTCAGTAGTTAACCGTATAACGAATTTATCGGACGCTGGTCTTTTTCTGCGGCGTTTTGTTGAAAAATAAACAATGAAACACAACAACATTAATAGATGACGTCGCCATTAACGCGTCATGAACCCCATATGAAACTTACTAACCCCATACGGTCTCATAGGGGGTCACCACGTGACGGTATTTAACCAATCACAACGTGATAATTCATCTGTGGTCCGATAAAGTAAAGGAGCATCCTGTGTCATTGTAATGGTGTTTTTTATTTCTAAGAATGGTATTTAAGTATGACTGATACTTAATAGAACTTATATACAGGTAACACGATACTGAATGATGTTACGCAACGATTTATAGTTTCTGACGTTATCGAATAACGTTCACACATACAAGCAAATGCAGTAGGTTCTGCAATCATAAAGTGATTAAATAATACCAATCCTTTTATTTTTGGTAACTATGTGACATTTTTAACAGTAACTTTCCCTAGATGCAGAGTGCCGAGAGCTTTAATGCAATACCGAACAGTCATTTGACATTTTATCGTTTAACGGCAATTCTTATGCTCATTGTTAACCTTTAAAAATGTATTACTTAACTTTTTAAATATTCTGTTTCTTTGATATTTAAGCATCTGTACGATTTATCTATAGTCTTATGCATAACAGACTGATTTGTATCACTTTATTTTCATTCTTGGTTTATTTTTGCAATAAATACTTTTTCAAGATACACACCGTATCCCCATGAAATTTTGGTTTGAAAGTAGAAATCTAATTCATAAAAACGGGGATTTATACAACTATTAATTCGTTTTAAAATGGTCATCAAAAACACCGCGTGGGCAAAATTGAAAAAGGAATGTTATCTGGATGAGAAAACGGTTTGAATTAGGCGAAAAAGCACAATACAAGCAGACGTTTAAACTCATACAGAAAATAGTTTGTTAGTATGGAATGTAGAAAGAAAATGGTTTAACTTGGTTATTTTGCAGAATATATTCCTTGTGTTCTAAGTTAAAACAGTCTCTGAAATTCATCGATCTGTACACATTCTTTGAACTGAATTTAAATGTGCGTATTGTTATGCATTCACTTTTCTACATTGGCTAGAGGTATAGGGAGAGGGTTGAGATCTCATAAATATGTTTAACCCCGTCGCATTTTTGCGCCTGTTCCATGTCAGGAGCCTCTGGCCTTTGTTTTTCTTGAACTGGTATATATATTTGTTAAGGTGCTAGCTGAAGGTTGCCTCCGGGTGCGGGAATTTCCGCTGCATTGAAGACCTGTTGGTGACCTTCTGCTGTTGTCTGTTCTATGGTCGGGTTGTTGTCTCTTTGACACATTTCCCATTTCCATTCTCAATTTTACAGTAAATCCCATGAAGATTCGGAAACATTTTAAAAATAAAGTGCTAACTTTGTAAACGTATAAAACAGGTCTTCACAGGACAGACAGTTACATCGGGATGAGGCCAGAGGCAGTTAACGAAAAAATACATGAGCACTTGATTCGGCAGAAATAAAATTACAAAACTCAGGTTCCATAAATTACAGTAGTTGTCGTCTGTTTATGTAGTTCATACGTGTTTCTCGTTTCTTGTTTTTATATAGATTAGACCGTTGGTTTTCCCGTTTGAATGGTTTTTCATTACACATTTTTGGGGCCTTTTGTAGCTTGCTGTTCGGTGTGAGCCAATGCTTCGTGTTGAAGGCCGTACCTTGAACTATAATGGTTTACTTTTATACATTGTTATTTGGATGGAGAGTTGTCTCATTGGCACTCATATGACATCTTTCTATATCTATGATAAACGCAAGTTAATAGTTGGGGCTGGCTTTAGTCAGACTGGTTCCGTTTCAATTTTTTCTCTCTCAAAATTTACAAGCAAATGACTGACTAATTATTATTTAAAAAATAACAAAATTGCCTTTGGGGGCCCTGAAGGGCATAATGCTAACATACTAGGCGTCGGGAAAAACCCGAGGAGTTTCACAGTCTTAAAAGGAGTTTTAGAATAAGTATACAAGTATATACATGTACAAATAAGGTGTTTGTATTTCTTTGTGTGGATAAATATACTATATGTATGTATACATTGTCGGAATATATAAAATGTATTTGTAGGAGCTTTAAAACACGACAAAAAGCGAGACTAGCTGAGCTTTCCACTTGTTTCGTTGCGAGTAAAAATACATTTTATATTTCTGAAAATTAACATAATTTTTATATTGTTTGTATCCTGCAATTTACTCTCTAAGGGGGACTCGGGGGAAAGAAATATGGTAACTTGGTCTTTTTCCGACCGGCAGAAAAATGTTTGCCAACGTTGGGCGTCCGTTTAGATATGCGGGATGTATCAAGTTTGAAACCATGTCCTGTAAGAATGGAAATGTAAGATCCCATGCCTTGTATAAAGAGATTGCCACGCTCTTCGAACATTACGAACCCTTGCAACAACTCTTTGAGGGTTCCGTAGGTGGCATGTTGTAAGGTAAAATGTATGTCCCTATCAAGTAAACCATCATTTTCCAGTGTCTGTCCAAATATCCTCGACCATCATCCCGAATGGCCCATATTATTACCTATTGTATTTATTGTTAGCTTGTTCTCATCCAGAAATATTCGCCATTGGACGTTAAACAACCTACAATCAATTAACACCTGTCGCTTGAAAATTTGGTTGTTAAAATTAAAATTATTGCCTCTAATTTTATCAAAGAAAAGTGACAGTATAAACGTAGACCTCGAAGAGGACCAAATATGAGCATTTACGCAAAACGAAATATTTACGTTACCGCTTGGTCATTATGGAAGTAGGTTAACATGAGACTTTATTTGTAAAAGAACAAGTACAAATAAAACTAATAAATATCTGTGTACATGTTATTTGATCAAACGTTGACTGAAAGAATGATAAATGGAGATATATGGAATATGCAATTTATCAGATAGCAGCATCTGGGCATTTACATAAAAACCAAGACATTAAGAAAATCGTGACTAATGCCAAATGGACGAGTATCTTTTTAATTCTAGTTTGTCGTTTTAGTAAACGTTGGTCCACTAAACTAAAGTTTTGATAAGCATGTGTGGTATAATTATCACAGTAACATTTCAGTCTCTTAGTACATATTTGTTTAAGTCTGGAGAAAATTCAAACCATAATGAAATAAGTAGATGCGGTAAAATTGCAAAATAATCAACTTTCCACCAAAGACGAAATGGCAGGAATGTTAGCCTGTTTACATTGCTACTTTATTTTAGATCTCCAAATTACCGTTCTATTACATGAACTGTTAATGGCGTCTTTACACTAAATTAATTGGATGTTGGATGTGTACTGATTGAAATTTTAATCTAACATTCATGATTTTTCATAGTTGATATTTGCTTTGAGCTAACTATCAGTAAGTACAGTGAGTATTTTGAGATCTGAATTTAGTGTGGTTTTTTTGTTGTAAAGTATTAGTATCCTGCCACACTAACTTTGTGGTTGTGTGCTTTTTAGCGATCTGATGAGTTAAGTACTTTCGAACTAGTTTTTAATAGTTTGTTAACATCAATTCTCTGTAATAATAGACCAAATATGAAAAATTTTGGCCAGATTATTTTTTTTCGATTACTTTTTTTTAAGTTGAAATGGTCCAAACTAACAGTCAAATTGAAAAAAAATCAATAAAAAAAATCTGTATAGTCTGGTTGCCATGGAAACAACGTGACATCATATGTATATATTAGAATAGCAAGGAGAAATGGCTAACATTGTATTTTATGGTAAAAATGAGATAAAGCATAACATTTTTTGTTATTTTCATTGGTATAAGAGACCATTTTAATCATTTAAACTGCTAACTGACACATTTTTCGAATAAAAACAGTTTTTTGACACATAAGGTGGTCCACTTAACACAAAAATCGGCATGATTTTTGCCGATTTTTGACATTTTTTACACCTAATTTTACCGAAAACGCAGAAATCCTCACATAAAAGACTATAAAATATAAAATTATGAATGTTTTGTCAACAAAATGGAGCAAAAAAATTCTTGGGTAAATGTTGCAAAAAGTTGCCAAAAGAGGAATTCTAGTCATTGTAATTTACCCTGAAATTCCCCCTTTTTAGGCTCTATTCGTTAATAAATATGTCAAATGAATATTTTCATGATAAAATAGTCTGTTCTTATGAAAAAAAATATTTTTAGATGTGTTGAGGGTAATTATATCATATAACATATTCCAGCAATTGAAAATTTCATGCTCAAACTAATCTGGATGTAATTTTGAAAAAACGACTTATTTCACCTTTTTGAAAATCTTCGTTCAAGAGATAGAAAAAAACTATATTCCACAAATAGTGACATACTAATTATAAATGTTGCCTGTCCATTTTTAAAACAATTTTCGGACATAATTTGTGACATTTATTACACTGAAATATCAAGAGCTACCTGTCCAGAAATTTTCAGATGAATTTGATAACCGGTTGTTGGGTTTCTGCCCCTGAATTGGTCTTTTTTAGGAAATTTTGCCGTTTTTGGTTATTATCTTGAATATTATTATAGATAGAGATAATCTGTAAACAGCAATAATGTTCAGCAAAGAGAGATCTACAAATAAGTCAGGATGACTAAAATGGTCATTTGACCCCTTAAGGAGTTATTGCCCTTTATAGTCATTTTTTACCAATTTTTCGTAATTTTGTAATCTTATACAAAAATCTTCTCTAAAACTACTGGGCTAAATTTAACCAATCTTAGCCACAATAATTATTAGGGTATCTAGTTTTAGAAATATGTGCGATGACCCATTCAACCAACCAAGATGGCCGCCATGGCTAAAAATATAACATAAAGGGTAAAATGTAGATTTTGGCTTATAACTCTGAAACTAAAGCATTTAGAGCAAATCTGACAGAAATTAATTGTTTATCAAGTCAATTTCTTTCTGCTCTGAAATTTTCAGATGAATTGGTTAACTAGTTGTTGGGTTGCTGTTGTGGGATTCCCTGTTTTTCCAACCTAAAAACACCCTAAATTCCGCATATTGAACTCTCATCCTTTTTTAGGGTTAAATTAAATATTTATCACACATATCATAATATATGTAAATCGAGATATTGATCAAAAAGCATTTTTATTTTTTGTTTTTATAGTAAATTTTACTCTGTTGGCACTTTTTGAAATTGGCCCTCCTGTGAAAAAAAATCTGGACAAATTGGCCCTACCTCTTTTTGTAAATTTTTACAAAATATTTTCCTCTGTAACTAAAGGGCCAAGTTTATTATAGATGGAGAAAATTGTAACTAGCAAGAATGTTCAGTAAAGTAAGATCTACAAACACATCACCATCACCAAAACACAATTTTGTCATGAATCCATCTGTGTCCTTTGTTTGATATGTACACAAGGTGAGCGACACAGGCTCTTAAGATCCTCTAGTTCTTATTCTTGTTTATAAAATATATTGTTTAAAAGTATTTTTACAACTGTATCATGTGTATGATACATATATTGATGTGGAACTAAAGGGGTATTGACTCAAGCCTTCAATACAAAATGATTTAAAGTTCAAGCAATTTAAAGTTAACACATTTATTAAAAATAACTTGAATACATGCGGAACTTATCATGTTGGGCCAAAGACGATAAGTATCTATAAAAGCAATTATCAATTGTCTATATATATAACAAACAAACAAAAAACTAAAATGAAAATACCAAAACCTTTTTTCTTTTAAAAATAATTCAAGTATGAATACGAAAGAACACCAGTAGCAAATTAGCATCTGCCTAAAGTACACTTCATCCCAAAATTACGGTTTTTCAACAAAGATGTAGTATTTGTCCTCTAACCTTTACTTTAAATTGAATTGAAGAAAAAAAAATTAACAAGTTATATGTTCAGCCTTGTTTCAAAAGAGTTTTTACTTAATTACTCAAAGTAAACCCTGTAAAAAAAATTGATTCTCAAAATCCCCAATTTTTAACATAAAACCCAAATTTTCCATAAATATAATGAATCTAGTAATGAACCCATTTTGTTTATCTCTGTATTTAAAGAAAATCATTTGAAGTATCCATACCAAAATTCTTTGATGTTAGTGCCTCTCTATTTCTAATTTTTTTGTGCAAAAAAAAAATTTAAAAAAATTATGTCACTACCCCCCCCCCCCTCTTTTTTTAAGGTTTTCTTGAAAGTTTTTTTATTCTCAACCATAGGTCAGTCATTTGAACAAACATATTCAACAAACACCAACATCAATATAACATGTAAGTTGGTTTATATGTTTGAAATTGTCTGGTATGATAGCAAACATATGAAAAATTGGCCTACATGAACAGTTTACACCCCTAATATGACCCAATTTGAATTATCCGCCATTGATTTAAAATATGTTTACCCAGAGATATTTTTTCATTAATGTTTAGCTAAATACCTAATCTTTAAGTGTAGTGAGTCATATTTTGGCTATATTTCTACAAAAACAATGTTTCAGGGACCAAATTTGGTCGAATTTTACTCTTTTTGCTTAAGATCCACAGTACCTAAAATAGCTATTAGCTCTGATATTTTATACTATGGTTTACCGTATATGATTTACTTTAATAAATATATTTTTATAAAGCATATTCTGTTGTTCATTTAATGATAAACTATGTAAAGCTATCTGCCATAATAAATGAGCTGTTCATAATTGAAATTTGGTCATTTTGAGGTACATTTTTCCTTGGTTGCTAAGGAAATTTATGTTCCTTAGCAACCGACAAGAAGGACTTGGATGATTAAGATTTTAAAATGATTTTTATGAATAATACAACTAACTTTGATGTATGAGGTAGTTTTTCTATCACATTATTTTTTTTATGTGGCCAGCTGTTGGCTGATGCATACAGAGAATTGATGTTAATATACTGTTCTGATACACCACTGTGCAAGATTATGGGTGAGTACATGTTTAACCCTCGCTTCATTTTGTATGTGCCTGTCCCAAGTCAGGAGCTGTAATTTAGAGGCTGCCGTTTATTGCTGTATATCATATTTGTTTTTTAGTTCATTATTTAAACATCAATTTAGTCGTTAGTTATCTCATTTGAAATGTTTACATTTGTTATTTCGGGGCATAAAATAGCTGAATATGTGGTATGGGTTATACTGATTGAAGACCGTACGGTGATCTAAATTTGTTCATGTCTGTTTCATTTGGTCACTTATGGACAGTTGTCTTATTGGCAACAATACCACTTATTGTCCGGGTCTACTCCTATATCATCCTGTTCAGTCGTTACAAAATTTTTGTATCGTGGCATTTAGGAATAGAGCAGGCATTATCAGCTATAGCTACATACCAATGTCTAGAGAAACGTTATCAAGCTTGAATTCTGCAAGCTTAAAACTGTATAAGAGAGGAGAGAAAGGCCAGTAATAGAACGAAAAACAGATAATCGGGTTTTCTTTGTATAGTATCGTTAAATATCAACCGCTCGACATAATTGAGCTAACTCGGCAAACAAGGTTAACATTGTGTCTCGCGGCTGATAATTTACGTTATTAATGTGTTAAAACAACTATAATCTATACGTATCTTGTCTTTGTATCAAAAGTCGAAAACACACTGACAATAGCTTGGCAAAAATACCAAATTCACAATATGGATAGCCGAAGACTGATGAACACGAACCCAATCAAAAACCAATGGTGATTTCAGTTGCTCATGATGAGTATGCAGGTATTGATCAACATTAGTGTGACAACTTTGGTTTTGTATTTGTTTGTTGTTTTTTGTTGTTGTTTTTTTTTTTTTTTTTTTTTGGGGAGGGTGGACGGTATCGTCGTTTTGTTTTATTTATTGTTGCTTTTAGTTATAGGATTGTTATAAAGTATTTTTTATTTTGTTTGTTTGTTTTCTGGGTTTGTTTGTTTTTTGGGGGGAGGGGGTTGAATTTAAGATCGGAGTCTGGTAGGGGTTAATATTAAGATTAAAACTACACTAACTGTTATCAACGTATTATATAAATAGGAAGATGTGGTATGAGTGTCAATGAAATATATCTACATCCAATTCACAATGTATTAAAAATCTATATTGAATAGTAAGCTCTGTAAATTCGGGAAGACTCTTGATTTTTTTATATTAATTTGTTGGGTTTTTTTTTTTTTTTTTTTTTTTGTTTTGTTTTGTTTTTTATTTTATTTGTAAATGGAGGTCTTCTGCTCATGTTTTTTATATACATTTTCATGATCATTGAGAGGCTTTTCTAAGACCAGTAAAAAGAAAAATTACAAAAATACTGAACTCCGAGGAAAATTCTATCGGAATGTCCCTAATCACATGGCAAAATAAAATGACAAAACACATCAAAAACGAATGGACAACTGTCATATTCATGACATGGTACAGGCATTTTCAAATGTAGAGAATGGTGGATTGAAGCTGGTTTTATAGCGCTAAACCTCTCACTTGTATGACAGTGTCATCAAATTCCGTTATATTTAGAACGATGCTTGAACAAAACAGATACAATAAATAAAATAATCAAAATATGGGTACAGCAGTCATCACTGTGTTACAATTTTGAAAAGAAAAATTTTACAAAAAAGCATCATCAAAAAAAATATCATCAATGAAATAATAACTAACAAGAGTTTTCAGAGATAACCTCAATTATTCATGTTATTGTAACAATATAATGACACATAAACTGTCTGTATTTCATTTACGGAGTTTCTGATTGACATATAAAGTCATTAACCTCTTGCATACTAAGCTTTGGAACAGAAGGTGTTTAGAATAGAAGAGGATCATTTCAAAAAAAGTACGCCTATATTCCCACTTATTCTCAAATAGATGCTTAATTCATTGTAAGGAAATACGTTCTTCGTAAAAGAAGCCTTCTATTGTATCAAAAGAATAAACAATTTGACCTTAAGATATCTTCCTTTTTTCATATGATATTATATGTCTATAGATATAAATAGTGCTAAGAAGCTTGGCCACAAAGGACTGTTTTTATTTAGGGGAAATTATATATTCATTTCGGAAACTATAGTAAAGAAAAAACATTCCTAAAAAGATGTTGTTAAATGCCTTAGTATATTTATACATATTTTCTAGTTATATTTAGTTAAGGAGTATTTCAATGAACGTAATATATGTACAACTGGTAAATTATCAAACTAATTTTAATTGGAGAGCACATCCTATCACAAGATCCGGGTAATAATATCGATCCTTCGTTTAAACATATTCTAAAATGTTACCAATGCAATACTATACTTAAATACTGCTTTATTGGTATTGATATCAATGTTGTTAACAGTCAATTAAAATCTAACTTGATATTATTTGTTTGTGTCATTTGGTCGATTATGGACAGTTGTCCAATTGGCAAAAGTACTACTCATCGTCCTTCCCTATACCACCATGATCCTTGTTTAGTCGCTCCATAATTCTCGTATCACGGATTGTAGAATAGAGCATGCGTTGTCAGCGACGTCACAATGTCTGAGAAGACGTTTCAAGCTTGCTTTCGTCAAGTGTAAAACTGTCTTAGGGAAGAACAAAAGACCAGTAATAGAACGATAAACAGATAATCGGGTTTTCTGCATATAGATATCGTAAAATATCAGCCGCTCGACACAATGTGAAGCTTTTCAGCTGGTTTGCTGCGCTCACTTGCCAAAAAGGTAAACAGTGTTGCTCGCGGCTGATACATATATTACAATATCAATGTGTACAAAATTAAAAAATCTATACATATATTGTCTTTGTATAAAAATTCGAAAAAAACAAACTGACTATAGCTTGGCAAAACTGAAAAAAAAACGATCAACAGACAAACATGAAGAGCATTATAACACAACATAGATAACCAGAGCCTGAGCAACAGAAACCCCTCCTGAAACCAATGGTGATTTTATATGATCCTCGTGTATGTAATGAATAAGCATATATCAATCAACTTCAGTGCGAAAACTTTTATATAAGTATCTGTTTTTGTTTTTGTTTTTTTTTTATCTTTGTTCAGTGTTATCTATTATTACTTTTTGTTCTGTGTGTGTTAATTTTTTATTTTTTTTTTTTCATTTTGTTTGTTTTGGGTTTTTTTAAAGGTTGATGGTATTTTAGATTGAAAGTTGGAAGGGGTTAATATATTTAAGAGGCCAAGTCAGTAAGCACTTAGCTTCATAAGGAATGTGATTTTTTTTAATTCACATAAAAACTATGCTAAATCATAGGAAATATAACCTAAAAAACATTTTTTACCATATTTGTGCAAATATCGTACTTAAACTGTTTCCATAGTAACGAAGCTCATATAGCATGCTATATAGTCTATAATTTTGGGAAAATCATCAAAAATATGGCATTTTAGCATGTCAAAACAACAAAGAAACTGTAGATAATATTTATTTTCAATAATTCCCATAAGGATATGATCAATTATAACAAATAACAATATGTCAGTTGTAACTTTATATATTATTTTGTAGTTGCTATGGTAACTTGAAGAAAACATGTGTTTTCGGTTAAAAATCAAGAAAAATGCGTTACAATTGTTCAAGTCCCCTGCTTAAAAACGCAACAGAGCTGACTTTTCTAAATCACATTTTCTTGAAGCAAATTAACTGTACTATCAACTTATCGAATAAAATTTGGTAGCCCATGATCTAAAAGAAAAAAAAATTTAACAAAAAATTTCCATTTTTTGGGTAATTTCACAAATTGATCAGGAAATATTTGGATACAATGTGATGACCAACAATATTTTTTTTTTCATTTTAGTAAACATTTTAAATGGAAAACATAACAGGGTCAAAGAACAATATGATAACAGTCATTTTCACAAGTAAAAAAAGCCCATAGCAACCGGATTTACACCATAGCAACATTAAAAACTACCTTTGAACCAGGCCTATGTTGCTTAAATTTTAATTTCTGGTCATGTTCAAATGTTTTATCATGTATCTAGAAAGTATTTACAAGCAACATTGAATTACAACAATACTATAAAAAAAAAATATGACCCAACAGCCCTTTTAGCCATAACAAATATTCCATTTCAACATAATTGGTGTTCAGTAAAAGAAGTTTTTTAGTAAAAAATCACATTTTTTTTTACATAGCAAGGTATGATAATTGTTTAAAAAAAATATATACATGCAATGTCAGAAGATAACATCTGCACTGAAAGCAGCAAAAATGAAATACTAAGCAACATTTAAATTACCTTAACAACAGGGTAAAGTTTTTGCTAAAATTTTCAATCTTTTAATGACACTTTGGAATTGCACCATTTTTTTTTATAATATTATTAAACAAGGTGTTCACATTTAATCCTGTATTCCATTAACAGTAAACACAATCAATAACAACCTGCACATCTTTCTTCAACACGGTTAGCTGTGAAAGTCCATACTTTATCAATCATTGTCAGCACAGAAGGTACACATTATCTCAATTAACTTTTTTGATATTCACAAAACCATACTAAAATTTACAAACACGAGATTGTACCACTTTCTTTTAAAAATCAAGACAAAATAAGCCATGGCATGTGTTCATTGCACAAAAATGTATTTGTTTTACCAAAACCAGCTTGATCACACATCAAATTACATAAATACCTTAAAATTGCATCATCAGATGATACTATATAATAGCATCAGTTTTACATCAATTGGGACTTAATGTTGTTTCTGCTTAGTTCATTCACAATTTATGTAAATGGTTTAGATCTTCATATATTTAGTAAACTCATGTCTATTGTTGAAGGCTGTATTATTCCGTTTTTGTATTCATAATAATAGTGGGAGTGAATTAGCTTTGTATTAAATATATTTAAGGGCAGGTAATTTTTTTACAGATAGTTGATCAGGTTTTTGGTCAATTCATCATCTACTAATTATTCAACTGAACATTTTCTAAAATTGCAATTTTAACCTCAGTGATAATTACATCAGATATTTGTTAGATATCTTTCCATGAAGAAGTGAAATAATGCTATATAGGTCTATTTTTGGTTAAATATATATATATAAGGGTATGATTTTTTTAATATTCAAAATACATGTATAGGAAAAGGCTGTGGTACTGGATATTTTGATGTCGGATCTAGAGTTTTTCACAAAAAAGATGAAAGTTTCAAATCAGATATTTGCTACTTGATGTTAAACTTACATCAAACAAACTAAAGTATTATTTTTTAAGCATTTATAGAGAAGATTTTTTTTAATTTAAACTACATGTATCAATCAGATCAGAGGTATTGGGAAAAGACCAAAAATGTTAAATGTTTACTGTACAGTATTTGCTAATACAGTTAGCTGAGACATCTCAGTTCTTGATTCTTCTGCTATCATATCACAATCGTCATAAACAGTATTTGATGCTTGTCTTTTTTTTAGTGAAAGCCTGCTAAAAAAACTAGCAATTTGAGAAGGAGAAAGAAAGTGTTCAAGTTGAAATTTCCGGATGCCCTTACTGTTCTTTACATGTCTCATCTCTTTTGCCACATCATCTGGGTCACACTTATATCCAGTAGATTCACCAAACTGAAATTTCTCTGTCATGTATTCTATTTGCTCTTTTGAAAATCTCTTTACCTCTCGCTTATTCTTTAATGCCCATCCTTTCTTTAATGTAGATTCTGCTTGTAATGCATGTGTTGTACCAGAATGAAGTACTTTTTCAGCAGAACTTTTGCTTTCCATTAAAGAAGCATGTGTGATTTGTGTACGCTCCTTTATATTCAAATTATTCTTAGGGAAGGTATGTTTACCTCTGTCGAGGTGGTTACATAATTGTCCATATTTCAAAAATGTTGCAATGCAACCGTCTTCAGGACATGTAAATACATTACTACAAATGTTGTCTTCTTCTTCAAGCTCTTCATTTCTAGTTACAGGTACTGGAATGCTTGTATTCAAGGATGATTGAGCAATGATTCTCCATATCACAGTACTTTCACATTTTTTAACAAGAGATGGAATTTCATTTAAAGATTTGGAAGAGAAAACTTTGCCAATGCCAATTTCGAATTGCTTCCAAGCTGTAATTTCATTGTTTGAAAAGAAAAAATTGTACAGAAAACTTATATTTTCAATCTTGGATGTTTTTGAAATTTTGATGGGACTAGGTGGCAATGCAACAACTACTTTAACATTTTTCATTGTTTTTTCTACAGCTGACTTGAATTCTATAGCTGTTATTACATTATTGCCTTCATTTACATATCTTCTTATGCATGCTTTGACATGGGCAGCCTTTCTGTCACAAATTGACTTTCCACCTTGTGGATCAGAAAAGTCCATCCTATTTACTTTTATATTGTACGGATTGTCATTCAGAGCAGTGACTGACAATATGCCATATGATGAATGGTAACATCCAGCATTGTCCGATCTTAAATACAGAGTGTCAACATTGTTGTTAGTGGAATTGACATGGTGTAGTAGGTCTTTCAATATAGCATTGGAAGTGACAGCATCTTGCGTAGCAGTATCAAAGATGTGCAGAACTGTCAAACTGTTTTTTCCTTCTTTTTCTTGGAATGTTATGACACTGACATGCCAGGAAAGACCACGTTTGGCAAACCAATTAGACTGAGATTCTCTGAAAAATAAATTTACTTTGAAAAACAAAAAAATAGCACAAACACAGGTGTTCAAGTAAAATATGTATGTTAAGGTGCCTTCAACAATAAAAAAAAAATTGTGCTAGCATATTTATAGGTGGGGTTGAGCACACACAAAACTGTAAAACACATGTTTTTGTGCCTGTCCAAGAATGAGAACCTGTAATCCAGTGAACTAAGATTGGGTTGCTGTCTGCTATTTTTTCTCTTTTATTATGTGTACATGTTAGTTTTCTCTGTTGCATTGTTTTTCATATTGTCATACCAGCCCTTTTCTAGCTTACAATACATTATAGATTATGTCCATTGTTGAAGGCTGTAACCTGTATCTGTAAGCATCTTTGTCCTTTTGATCTAATTTGGATAGTATTTAATCACATCTCCTTATTTTTAAACAGAATGTGTGAAAAGTATTGATGTTCAAATGCAGAAACTAAGAATATAGACATACACAAAGGCTAGTCATTTTCTATCTAGACAGAACACTATAAAATCTTTATGACCAACTCACATTTTTTGGTCAGATTGTAGATTGTATAATGAAACTATGTATGCATCTATAACTTGTTGGACTGATTATCTAAATATTGATGTAATTGTTACATAAAATATGGCAATTATAGTTGTAGAAGAAATGTGAAAATATAGTCTATATCATGTGGCTAAAAAAGTATTTGCAAACAGGAAGTAGTTATATGGCAGTTCCACATTTACAACTCTTCATTGTCAAGTTGCAGACCAAATATGAATTCATTTAAAATACATTTAATTTAATAAAACACACATATATATATATATAAAACATGTATATACCTATACTGTAATGGAAGAAATTTCATTGCCCAGTCTCTTTCAATTAAAGCTTCATTTGGTTGCAATGTGTCTAAAACTTTCCCCCTTGCCCTGTCTTGGTTGACAGATCTCACAATGTGTTTCTTCCACTCTATAATTGTTTTAATACCCTGTAATTAAATAAATAAAAATGTGTCAAAGTCTCAAAATAGCCAGGTTGCAAAATATATGACTTATCAATGTAGAATGTTTACTATGTAACTGCAATTACATCAAATATAAAAAAAGAAGATGTGGTATGATTGCTCATGAGACAACAACTAACCACGAAAGATCAAAATGACACAAACATTAACAACTATAGGTCACGGTACGGCCTTCAACAATGAGCAAAGCCCATACCCAATAGTCAGCTATAAGTTTTACAATTTACTGAAAAGTTACCTCTCAAATCTGGACAAATAAGAAAAAAAACCTCAAACAATTCCTTAATATCAGGCAAACAATTTCATCATAAGTGCAGTCTTCCTTTTAAGTTTAAGGGATCTAGGTAGAAAACTCTAGTAGTTGGCTACACAAAATTTGTACTCTCTTTCACAAATTTTGCTGAACAAAGTTCCAAACTCTTAATGAATGAAAAATCATTTAATGCTGCTATTCGGGATTGTGATTATGATTAAAATTGTGTACATGATATGGGCATGTGCAAAAGTCTTTAGTAGTTGGGGCTTATTATTTTGAACATTTATCATGTTTTTTTGCTACATTTTTAAATGTATCCTAGTGCATGTAGTGTGTAGACACTGTCCAATATAAAAAAACAAAACAAATAGTGCCCTTTATAATGTTGAATAAATACCTGTACAATAATGTATTTTGTGTCATCTTGTTGTTCTTGGTTTGTATATGTTATGCTATCTGCAGCATCCTCTATCAATTTCAAAGTTGTGGTCAGAGCTTCACAGTCATTACAAGAAAGATGATGGGTATGTGTACATTTACTACAGAAACTGTTTTCTTCAGATGACAGGCCAAATCTGCCACAATGATCAGGAACTTCTGAGTCCAAACTAACATGTAACTGAAAAACAAAAAATATACTGTAAGCTATACCTTTAAAGAAAGTAAAGCAGTACGAAACTGAAAGTTTAAAAAAAGCCTCACTTTTGAAGGACGTACAGTGACATACACATGATACAAATGTAATTGTTTGTGTCAGTCTTCACTTGAGGAGAGTTGTCTCATTGGTAATCCTACCACATCTTCATTTTTTATATTTCGTATACACAAATACAACAATTTCTTATATTTTGGTATGCACAAAGAAATATGATAAAAATATCAACCAGATTCTCAAATTATTTACTAAATAATTACTGACAAATCATTAATTAGCTGAGTGTCATATAATTTGTTTTTATTGAAACATACATGTACCAGTCCTTTATTTATAGTAAAAGTTTGACTGCATTTAAAAATAATTTACAATTATGACATATATACAACATTTGAACGAGATCCATCAAGAAATGAAGGTTATTAATACAAAAACCTATCTGGTCAAAACAAAATGGTTGAAGACAAGTGGTCTGACAGACAGGTCAAAATTATGTTGATGATGATCACTATTTGTAATTCACCAATCTTTTACCCTTTTCTGAAACAATAGTGTAACATTACAAATAGAAAGGGTTCATAATATAGAAATACCTTGTAGTGCAGTTTTAAATACTGCTTCCCTTCCATGAGCTGCTTGCTGATCTTTTCTGCCCATTCTTGTCCTTTACCTCCTTTTCCTAATGTCATTACCACACTTTTCAGGTTATCGAAAGCCTGGCTACCATCAGCAGCAAAATTGTCTAAACCTTTCATGGACTTTCTCACATTAGGCTCAATGGCTTCAAGCAGTCTCATGTAAGTCCTTTCAGATAGAATATCAGCGTTCTGGGTTTCTTCACAATACTTTAAATACAGTGTTACTGTTCTTGTACGCACACTATTTAGAATAATCTTAGGAACTTTGAGTGTAATACCAGATGAGATTTTATAAGTGCATTCTCCAAATGGTGAATCAGTCATTATAGCTGGTGAAAGTATGAACTCTAAAAAGTTTTCTATCTGTTGAATAGTAGCCTTTTCTCTAAATTGTTTTTTCTGTAAAACTGGCTTGCCAACACCAACAACCTCAGCATGTTTACGAGCAGATGAAAATTTGTATCTTGATAAATCTGGAATATAGTCTTTGAGTTGATTGTAACTGTAATCTTGTACTAGAAGAGAGAGAATTTGTCTCTGTGTTCCCCAACTTGACATACTGCTATATGCTTTTGAAAATGACTCAAGAGTCTGATCTTTGTATGCATTAGATTCATATAGAACCTCCTCAAATAGTGATTCCTGTTGTGGAACCAATATACCAAGTACACTGTGCATTATTCTTTTTGCTTTCCTGACATAATCATTTTTTGTCCTCTCAGATGCAAGATCAAAGTCAACAGTTAACGTTTTTTTCACAGGACTTATATCTACTGTTTCCAGAAAAGAATTCAGTGACATTTTCCTTTTTCTTGATGGACTTTCCTGTGAATCTTGCCACTCTGAATATTGAGATGACTGTGAATACACAGATTCAGATATGCAGTCGTCCATGCTGTCCATGCTAAGGCAGTTTGTTTGCAAATTTTCCTGAAACATAGATGTAAATTATTTAATTTCCAATTTCAAACGTATCAAATTCAAAAACAATTTAAGTCAATATATCTGATAGAATTGAATAATAAAAAAACATACTCAGTGCCTTGCAAACCAATTTGATAATTGCATGTCCCATTAAAGATTAATCAAATAGTTTTGAAGCAGAAAATGTTATCACAACATACAATTTGCTTAAAATATGTGGTTTTGTTTCAAATATATATGATAAACATGATTTAATGGTTTCTTAGTTGAATAAACACTAGAAAACATTGAAAACGAAAATTTTCATTTCATATGGTTGAAGAGTAAGTAAATCAATATCAAAATATACATGTATAAAATTTGCATACCCTACAAATATAAGTACCCATTATGAATTTAAATATACAGTACTATCATTACAGTCTGAACCAATGAGCATATTGTGTAATAAATGAAAAGACAAATGTCATCAATTATTGAAATTGAATTTTTAAAAAGTTAATCAATTAAGAGTTATCTCCCCTTGACTATAAATAAATTAGAGATTTTTTTTGGCATGTCTTTTATTTGAAGCCTAGTTATAAATATGATTGTAATCATTAATTTGATTTCATCTGTTATAAAAATAGAGCCTCTAAAGAGCCTGCGTCACTCAAATAATTCTATGTGCATAATTAGTAATAGACTCTCTCTTACAAACATTGCAACTAGAATAGAATTAATGACATCCATCTTGTATAGTTAGAAATAATAAACAGAGGACAACAAAGAAAAACAAGTACGGATAATGAAGGCCATAGACTAAATAAGCTTACTTGGCCTGTGGGTCAGGTGAGCGAAAAAAGTTATCGAATTATATAACCATGAACAATTTTTCAATAGCAATTTGTTTATACCAGCAAGACACAAGTCTAATATTTCAACTATTGCTGCTTTCTGTATAAATCTCAATCATTTAGGAGACAACCAGGTGTATACAGTTGCAAGCAGTCTACCATCAAATGGTTTATTATAAATAATTATATAGACTACCAAAATGTGATTGAATATGATGACTATTACCTCATCAATCTGTAAAAATGCAGCTTTCTTTGCACCCTGTACTGTCTGTTTGCATTGTGTGACTTCACCATAACCATCAATTTGTGAAATCTGTAAAAGAAAAATACCTTTACAACTATTTTATCATTTTTATTAGTCCCTACTGATGAAGAGTAGGCGACTTTAGGTTTGTCTGTCTATTTGTCTGACAAGTTTTTAACAATTTTTTTCTTCATGCTTGAAGATAATGATTTGATAATTGGTATATATTTGTTTATCATGAGATCAAGTTGGAAATTTTGTTCCAGTCTGATGATTTTGTACAGAGTTAAGTTCCTTTAACTTAGAAAATTTACTAAAATAATGAGTGTTCTGCCTTTTTTTTTTACCCGGTATGGGACTTTCTATTGCCATGCAATAGTCACAGTAAGGCCAGGGTTTTTTAATTTGTTGGTTTACGGATTTTCCCCATGAAAAAGTCGGGTCGGTCGGTCGAAAAAAAAAAAGAAAAAAAAATATCTTTCAAAACAGAAAAATATGCAAAATAAATATCTTTCTAACAATATGTTTGTTATGCTATTTTGTCATCATTTCTTAGATTTTAGTTCGATGAAATTTTATTGCTCAGCTGTCATCAACATCGCAGGACATTCTAATAATTTCCCGTAAAAAAGGGGTGCACGGACAAAGACGAAATTAAATCGTCATTTCACAAACAAGAAAAACAGATTCGCGTAGCTCTTAATCAATTCCAGAAAACTTGGTGAATTATGATATTCAAGCACAAAAACTGACAAAGAAAAAAAATGTAAAAATGTCGTACGAAAATAAGTTTCAACACACGTGTCAAACATGTAATAGACTCGTCCACGAGAAAAACGAAAATATCGGGTTAATCTGTTGTCCTGCATTCCCATTTTTTTTTATCCAAATGGACGATATTTTTTTATTATCTATGAAACAAGAAAATACCAAATGATCATTTAATATTCAGTACTTTTACTTGATGTCTTCCACCTGTCCACATTTGGACAAGTCTATTTCTATCAGATGATGCATTTTACGGACTGATGACAAATATGGGAAACGAACTTATTGTGTAATTGGTTATAAACACAGGTTTCGTTTTGCAAAATTATTTGCGCAATTGACATTTCAAGGTCAGATATAATTGATTTGTCTATTTTTAGAAATGTAAACTTGAAGTTTTATTTTTTCACTACAGAAATTGTTATCAATTTTGTTAGTGATTAATGCAATCATTTTATAAAAAAAGAATATTTTAATTATTTTTCAGGGATAATGCATTTGTTAGGGTCGGCGGGAATGAAAAAGTATGAAAAGTCAATTTTATTTTTATTCTGGAAATCGGCAAAATCGGGTCGGCGGATCCGTAAACCAACAAATTCAAAAATCCTGGCCTAATAGTCACATAATGCATGTTACCATATAATATGGTTATCATCAGTTTTACAGGACATAATGTGTGTACCATGTGGAATATAGACATAGAGTAACCTCTTTGGTTTTATGATTACAGGACTACAGAATGTATATATTATACTATTGTTCTTAAAACAATTGTATAAAAGACTTGCCTCTTCTTTTGTTTCTTCCATTATAAATTCAGCATTTGTAGACTCAGAAGCTTCAACATTGCAATTACTATTCATGCTACTTGAAGGCTGAAAAAAGATAACAGAGTGAAAAAGATGAACACACACATTTATCTCATCTTTACAACTTTAAACTGACCATTATTACTTATAGCTGACTAAACGTATAGGTTTTCTCCCTTTTATTACAAACTTGGTAAATGGTCTAATTTGGTAGGTCATATTCATGAAAAGGGAAGGGTATGGAAGTTACAATATAAGTTGAATATCTAATATCATCTGTGAAACGGTTATTGAACTTTGGTGGATAGTTGTCTCATTGGCAAACATACTGCATATTTTTATTTTCATTATGCCATATGTCTATGTAGGTGACATAGAAGGATAATAGAGAAACCAAAGAAGGTCATTGACTGAAATGTCTTACAAAATGGTTTAACTATTATAATAATTGTAAATACTAGTATATAATAAGGGGTGGGTAGATGAATCATTGTCCATTTAATGTTCAAAGTCCATGGGAAAATATTACATGCATATCTAGACGAGAAGATGTTAGTGGATATTATTATGAATCCTGCTCTGAACTAAATCAACAAATGAAATTCAAATCTTAAGTAAATATAAATTTCAATACTTTAATAAATATTAGCTATCAGCTGAATTATAAATTACAGCTATTTTCCTAATACAAGTAGAGCAAAACTTTGGTTAGCTCGCTTGCTTTGTTTGTATATTGTACAATCATATTAGAATATGATATTTACAGGTTAAACTTTGCCTATACATTTATTGTTATAAGATGTCAATCTTGTCTAAAAATCTTGTATAAACAATTATACAAACAAAGCAAGCAAGCCAACCAAAGTTTTACTTTGCAAGCATTAGGAAATCAGCTGTAAAGGTTTTATCTTAAGCCCTATTGCAATAATGAGTTAAATGAACCTGTCAGTATAGAAATTTTAATGTGCTTCAGTCAGTATCCCATTGTGTCAAACAATTGAAACATGTTCCATTATCACACGTATCTAGTAGGAAATTATATGAAGGAGCAGACGTACAAATCTAATATAGGTGGCATAATTACCAATGCAACCTGAATATCAATCTATTACTCCAGATAAACAGATTTATGTTGCTTCCAATAATCAAAAGTAGGCCAATATTTTTTGGGTGATAATTCTACTTAAAAAGCAATAATGACTTAACAGGAACTGATTTAAAGCAAAAGAGCACAGAACGTTAAATTATTTTTTTTGATAGAAATAGAACATACTGGTAAGAAAATTTTCATATCCTTGTTTTGACTTACATTTGGTTCAACTCTGTTTTCCTTGTCTGCCATTCTTTGAACAAGTTCTTTTCTGCATCTTGAACACACCCCTGTAAAATTGAAATTGAAAATTTAATTGTAGCAAGAAAGCATATTTCAAGACATTCATTTTCATTTAAAAAATAAGAATAATCATATGGCTGATTCACTTCTCCTGGCTCCTTGGGCTAATTTGCTTATAAATGATAGTACAAAACGGGTGGTTCATTTTTTTTTATATGCATGTCCCAAGTTAGGTACATCGTTAGTAGTTTTTGCATGTTTATTCTTTTATGTTCTTAAAAAATTTTCCTGTGGAGATTTTTTTTTGTACAACTTTTATAGACTTGGGATGATGTCTGACATATTGTTGAAATGTGTAATTTGGTGAAGATTGTATGTTTACCTCTAGTCTAGATGTATGTGTTTACATTTGTTATTGGGGGTCTGTCTAATTTAGCTGGGGTACATGTAGCTTATTGTATTCAGTGACACAATTTCTGATAACCAAATGTATGTCTGTATCAGGATCAAAATGACATGTACATCAGATTTTTTGTTCAAAGAGTCACATGCAGACTACCAAGTTATTGGTACTAGCTCACATGAACATTTGATTCATATATATGAGCTGGCAATTGGAACAGCAACAAAATACATGTAAGCATGCACAAACCTGATCCAATTCCAAGTAGGACATGATGATATTTCTTGAGAAAAATAGACTGCTCCTTTGTGATAGTGCCTTTCAAGTTGCTCTTACTGTTTGTACATTTCCATCCTATGGAACATAGTGTACTTGGTCTCCAACCAACGCCAAGAGCAAACCTTTAAAAATTGAAAAAATAAAAGGTAATAACTTACTAGAACAATAAATTCTATGTAAAAATCACAACAAAAACAGCCAGGATATCGAGTCAGAAAAAATGTTGTTATTACTTCAGTACAGATTGTTCATTTGAGGGTGGATTGACTTTTTTTCTTCTAAAAACAACTTATTTTTTAGACTCAAATAAATACAATGATCTAGTTACCCTAATCTTTATAGCACACCTCAATTTTTTTTTCTCATATACATGGGGTCATTGCACAAATCCTATCAGGAATGTGGTAATTGACATTTTCAGCAGTTACAACTTTAGAAAATTAATCATAATTTGGATAGACAAGGGCTTAAGTTCTGGAAAGTTATTCTTATTCTTATAATAAAAGTAGCCTACATGTAGGTACCTGTGTTTCGGGCATATAGTTAGAGTATCATCATCTTCC